>NC_137136.1:3095000-3250000 GCF_949319135.1 Squalius cephalus
AAGACTCTGTTACCTTGGCAACCAGCAGTAACAATCAGTTACAAACAGCCAAAAGAAAAGGGAAAATGGCTCATAATTTAAACATTTCTTCTTGTTACTACATTCTCCGCTAAATTTCCCAAGTAAAATGTCCTTGTAACTGTTAAACTCCTCCAACAAACACATATTTTCCGCTGGGGTAAACTGCACTGAGCGGTTGAATGCGCTTACTCGATACGCCATGTTTTTTGTTTTGAAAAGTGTCTTATTTTACCCAGAATGCATTGCAGTGTAGTCCTACTTAAGATAGTCAGAGTCTTCAGTGCTTTGTGCAACGGTCTGATTTAGATGTCTATCTGAAGTCTGACTATCTACTATATCTAAGCCATAGTCAAAGTCTATCTTTGTGAACCCGGCCCCAGGGCTTGACATTAACACCCAGCAAACGCGTGTGTATTTCAGCAGTGGCGTGTGTAAAGCACTCACTCCTACCAGCCACTTGGTGGGTTGAAATTTATTTATAATATCTACATTTTTCAGTTGCACTCTTTTAAAAAGGCATCTGAAATAACAAACTAAGTGCAATCTAGTGTTGTGCAAAAATATCCCTTTTTCGATAAATATCCATACTGAAATATCTGAAACTCTTCCGCAGCTGCACGTTCTCGCTCTCTCATCTCTCCGACAGTGAGTTACACACACACCCGCCTCTCCTCACTCAATATTGTTGGTGTTACAGGGCTTTAATTTTTCCGTGATATTGTGTGTATTGCGCATAATTTGACTCATTCCTGCATATTTTGTGCTCACACCCAAAGTGCGCGCACATAAAGCCGCCTCTCAGAACTCAATTCAGTTCTTTTGCGTTGCTTATTGCGTTTAAACAATCAAATACGCACACAATAATGTCAGAATGCTGGTCTTGGTGAGTATTCACGTATGTTTTAAGTGAACGTAAACAGTTGAGAAAGAAAACACATGTGTAACAGTATTAGGGTTGCAAAGGGGCGGAAAGTTTCCGGTAAATTTCCATGGGAAGTTAAGCTGGGGAATTTTGGAAATATTCATTACCACGGCAACCGCTTGCGCGTCCACTCTGAAAGTAACTGTACACATAAGAGACGTATATACACATATATATATATATATATTATTTAAGGTATGTATGATATAGGGGTGTCGCAATATACCGGTATTGACGATAATCGTGATATTCAAAGCATGAAATATCGACATCGTGTTAATTTAGAGCAATACAATATACCGGCATTGGCGATATTGGCGTTTTCTAGACGCAGCGCTCGTCCGCGCCCGCGCAGCTAGAGTGAAACACTCTGTCCACACCCGAAAAAAGTAAGCTGAGCTCGCCAGTATTAACAACAGAGTTCTTCGGCTTCAAAGAAAACAGCACCTTAGAGGTGGTCGCACACCGGACGAGAAGCGCAGCGCCACGTCTTTAAAATTCGAACACATTCTGTATGAGTGTACACACACCGGACGAGAAGCACAGCGCGGTTCTATTCGGCGTCTGTTCGCGGCGCCCAGCAACGGCTCAGGACCTTGTTCAAAATCCTGTCGCGACACAGATCGAGCGCAGAAAAATCACTGTTCAGATCACAGACTCAGCAACTATTGTATTTAATTGTACAGTATAATCATAACATAGTACAGGCATTATCTCAATTCCATAATGTCCTTAAACATAATGATATTGCTGGCCATAAACTGAGAAAGTGCGCGTCCGGTGTGCGATACCTCGAGTTGTCATAGACGCGACGCGGCTATTATTTTAGTCATGGAATGGGAAACGTGACATTAACTGTTAACAGGGGGTTTCTGTGTTCATATATTTAATAAAGGGTGATTATTAAAATTAAGAACTCCGTTTTCTTTACTCATCTTATTTTTGTATTTGTATTTGCACTTGATTTTTTTATTCAAATCTGCTATCTGCATGACTTTATTGGCGCCAGTGCAACAACAGGTTTAAGAGCTTTTCAGTTCTTCAGGAAACCTTCAGTCTACATGTAGCATTGTATTCCGATTATAACCAGGTGCAAGTCCAATCAGAATGAAAATGCTCCATGTCAACACCTCAATCGGAATAAAAATGCTCAAACCGATTGAAATTTCATTCGGATTGAAGGGGGTGGAATAAACCTTTTCATGAACCGATCAAACGAAAGATTACACCATGTAAACGAGCTGATCCGATTACTTTGAGCGTACGTCTTTCTGCGCATGCCTGGTTTTGCGCCAGATAATTCTGTCAGCTAACATAATGCCTTCTGTTTGTGATCCGTTGTGGATTCTGATCACCGAATAAGGTAGGAATATTTATACCCGATGCAAAAAACTATGCACGCTAACCATTACCATAGTAAACATGGTAAATATGTACGCTTGAAGAATTCAGACAAATCATAATCCTGTTTTTATTTTATCTTTCAGTAGCCTATGTCTCGGACTATCCTCTTTTTCTCTGACTGAAAATATAACTGTATCCTTCTGGGAGAGAGTGCTAAAGCTCCTCAGGTCATTTTTTGGTGGCATATTTGTAGAAATGAACATTCTTTCTAAATGTGATGTAAATACGTCCTGTTACTAGGCTACCAAATAAACAGAAACAGACGCGAATACGTTTTGTGTCCTCTTTCTTTTGTAAACGTTCACAAACGTCATAAACGGTAAACCACTTTATTTCTGTGACTAATGTGCAATTTTGACACAAATTAATTCATTATGATAAATGTATCGATTTTTATATTAAACCTGAGGTAAAACATCTATTCTTGGGTTTTAAATATTCAATTAAACAACAAAAATGCCAGCAAACAGTCGCTCTTGTTTTGCGATCGATCAGGCTGTTTCCAGTGATTTCTTTCTGATCAGTTTTCTGATAAAACTTGACAATTTCCTTTTTTTCTTCTTCTTTTTTTTTTTTTTTTTTACAATAATGATGGCCTGTATTTAATTATATGCTATAATGAGTGTGATATGAGTATGAGAATGAAAAACTGATGCAAATACAAAACAAGACAATAATTAACAAAGAACAATAGCCTACACAATACAATAAAATGCCACGTTTATGGCTCGCACTGGCCCGACAGTGGAAACGCGTCTCATGCCTACAACTAAACGCGACAATTAAGTGATGCACCATCTTGACAGGATTGAAAACGTGGAAATAATGAGCTTCCAGATCCGGCAGACAAGCTGTGTGCGCATGTCACAAAATGACTTCGATTGAAAGCGTCAGCACATGTAAACACCAGATCGGTTTAGATAACATCCCTTGTAAACAGTCAACCGGAATCCGTCAATCAGAACGATCTCAATCAGAATAGCAAAAAAGTGTGCATGTAAACGGGGCCAGTGTTTGGCTTCAGTTTGAAACCAGATAAACTTCACATGCTTGTCTTCCTTCACAAAAATTTGCCATAGATTGAGTACGCAAGAAGTAAAAATGCATGTGCCTTGTGTTTATCAGTATCCTTATGTTTGTTGGGTAAAAAAGAAAAACTATATAAACAAAGTAAAAATTAATTTGACTGATAACTACCCCCCCCCACCCCCCCACCCCCCCACTTCTGCGCTTCTGATCTTCTTGGTCTTTCTTCATGTTTCTTTGACAAATATCCGTGTCTCAGTCTCACGCACGCCGTACGCGAGTTAACCACGCCTACTTATTTACATGTTGCGGTATACATGGAATAAAAAAATCTGTTACGGTTGACATTTTATTCCGCAGTAACGATATATACCGTCATACCGTCCAGCCCTACTTATGTGGTAAATAAAGTTATGCTAGCTTATTTAGCATCTAACTTATCAGCTTGCTATCTACTAGATGAATACATTTGTATGTGATATTTGCAATTTAAACATTTAATAAATATATTTCCCCATAATATCATCAAAACTTACTTCACTTTGTTTAGTCCACAGGCTCAAATGTGTGCCTTCAATAGTCTTGTGCTTTGGGCTTCTGTACATGTGATGGAGGCATGCACAGTGCCAGTAGGGGGTGTGGTCTCAATAGCCATGCAGTAAGCAGTGTGCTATGTGCATGTGATTGAGGAATGGCATGGATATTCAAGTGTATTTGAATGGCATCTGTTTGTTTTAGTCAAGATTATGCTAAAATATACTTTCCTCAACTATATTTAAGTTCCCTATGAAGAGCCAACCCTCAACTTTGAAAATTCCCTGTTTATTCCCATAAATTCCTGTTAATTCCCTTAAATTCCCATTAATTCCCATGGAAAGTTTCCATCTTTGAAAATTCCCATAATTTTGCAACCCTAAACAGTATAGTGGATCTGTGTTTCAGGTCTTTATGGCCTCGTTTACACTGTCAGTGAAATGTGACCCAATTCAGATTTTTTGCTCATAATGACACAGATCCGATGTGTTCTATGACAGTGTAAACAGGAAAAAAACGCATGCATTCGTATATTTCGAGATCGGTTTCAGGCCTCATTCATATGTGGAAATAAATCGGATACGCGCCAATGCGACTGTCATGGATTTTCTGAGGCATTAGACGATGTCTCCGTGGTTAAAGCCTATATTTAAAGCCAGTATGCTCCCACCAGTCCTGAGATCTCTCTCACACACAATAACTGAAGCATATGTGCAATGATGGCACCTTTCGTCCTCCTTCGCCTCAAAATCATGGTGATGTTTGGTGAACTTCGCATATATCGCAGAGCTAGCATCAAGCATATTTCGCATCCGCCCATCTGTGCACGAGAGTTTAACCCTTTAAGCATGCGCGATGTTTCAGATAGTATGGCAAGTGTAAACACATGAATCGGATATGAGTCACAGTTGCAAGAACGTGTAAACGGACGGTCAAAAAAATCGGATAAAGGAAACAAATCAGAATTGGGCATCAAGACCTGCAGTGTAAACGAGGCCTAAGTGACAGCAGCCTAATATACCTGCTGCAAAATTATGTGATAATATTAAAAATATCTATATATGGTAGTTTTTCCCATGGTGTCGATGTCAAAACTGTGACCAGTGAAAATGCTGAGTAAACCACTAGCCACAGTGGCTGGTGAGCAAAAAAGTTAATGTCCAGCCCTGCATACAACTAACCATACAACCAAAAATACTGATCAACGTTTAAAACGGAGAAGAAAAGCTGTTGTTGTTGCTGTTGTCAAAGGTTCTGTGTCCAATCAAACTCTACTTTGTTTTGCTGGAAATGTATTTGTCACTTTGCTAGTCCAATTGGACAGATGTCAACGGTTGCGTCACCCGCCCTCACCCTCAAACACTATAAACATCTACACAAGATCAAAGAAAATACATTTATAATGAGAATAAACTCGGTTTGTTCCAAAGGTAAATTACTGGCAGCTGAGAGCATGAGACATTTACAATTAAAGAGACGTTTAGAAACCAAAATTGTTGATTTTCCTATTGAGTCTATGACATGTTAATAATTTTGAATATTGTTGGGTCTGGTGTTATTTTAGTATTAATATTGTAGTATTTGTTAATATTTTTAATTAGCTTTTATTTCTATATTTTAGTTTAGATTTAAATTTATCGTTTAGTAATTTTGCTATGTGCTTTTGTCATTTTTATTAGTTTTTTACTACCGGTATTTATCTTTTTTCTGGTTTAAATATTTATTTCAGTTTTATTTTTAGTAACTCAACTTAAATGTACTTAATTTCTGTTAACTGCCAAGGAAACGTTTTCTAAGTTTAAGTTTTTCCATCTAATATTTATATTTTATTTCAGCTATATTTCAATAAACATGAATGATTTTCAATAGCTTTGTAATAACAAAAAACTGCGTATGTCTGTGCAGGCATGCTAACTTTAATGCATTTCAAAGTTTGATTATAAAATTGGCATGGGTAATTTTTTCATGTTAAGATACTTTTAACTTTTGTTAAGTTGAGACAGTCAATAATAAGTCATTCTATAGCTTGACACTGATGATTTCAAAACATTGATCTGTTTGAGTTTCAGTTTAGAAACCAAAATTGTTTATGTAATGTATGGTTAATTATTTTGACGGAAAGGGTCATAAAGGGGGGAAAAGCTATAACTTAAATTGAATGAAACTTTCTGTTAATGCTTTGAAAAAGTTTATAAATGAATGATAAAAAAAAAGAAACCAAAATTGTTGAGTCTGTGTCATGTTAATAATTTTGAATATTTTTGGGTATGGTGTTATTTTAGTATTAATATTGTAGTATTTGTTATTATTTTTAATTAGCTTTTATTTCTATATTTTCAGTTTAAATTTAAATGTATTGTTTAGTAATTTTGCTATGTGCTTTTGTCATTTTTATTAGTTTTTTTATTTAACTTTCTTCACATTTAAATATTTTTTTCAGTTTTAGTTTTAGTAATTCAACTTAAATGTATTTAATTTCAGTTAACTGCCAAGCAAAACATTTTCTAAGTTTTCCATCTAATATTTACATATTATTTCATCTATATTTCAATAAACATGAAGAATTTGTAATAGCTTTGGTATAACAAAAACAGCTTTTCAAGCGTTTCAATGTTTGATTTTTAAAATTGGCATGGGTATTTCTTCATGTTAAGATACTTTCATCTATCCCATTTTGAGAGTTGTGTTGAGACAGACAATAATAAGTCATTCTATAGCTTGACACTGTGACGCTTTTGAGCACATCGACCGACTCGACACAACAACACTGAATCAACCAATGGCAGTGAAGGGAATATTTGGGAAACAAAACAGTTCAGTTTGGTGATGCTATACTGGCACAGAAATTACACACGCCAACATTTTGTGTACTTGCGTATGAAAAACAGTTTTGTTAGCATGTTGATGTCCAAAGTCCAAATCTGCATAGCCCTAGTCTAATGAGTTGACGCCTTTAACCTCTCTGTCCATGACGAACACTCCCTCCATCATAACAAAGACCCCAGCTGCCCTCCTCTTCACACCGGGGGGAAGGAGAGGAGAGGAGCCACATCAGCACACACAAACACAGGGGCCCCAAAACATTCCCAGCCTCACCATAGCAACAGAGGAGCAACACACATTGTCATGGAGATCAGGAGACCCAGGGATACGTGGGGGTTTGGGGAGAGCCGGACCTTCGCCTTATTCATCGTATAGTGCCAGCGAGCACCTCAACATTACACCGAGACAAGGTCATCAATCTTATCCCGCACGGCCAACTTTATAGCTCGCCTATGATTTAAGAGCGCTTCGGAAAACTCTCGCACGCTGTTTTCTTGTTGAGGAGATATACTCTGCTAAAGTCTTGATCAATGTTGCTGAGCATGTTCTTACACCAGTGCAAACGCAAGCAGCAGCAGATGGCTAGAACTGGAGCCAGATCTCAAGAAACCAGTAAACAATGGCAGCTCTCTTCTAGGCATGGATATATATAGAGATATAGATATAGATGGATAGATGATATACTTGCAGCTAATATAAATCTAAGCATCATTATGAATAATGTGCATTTTATATTTGCCCATTATATTTACTAAAAGCAATTATATTTACTATATTATTTGCAATTATTCTGCTGGGAATATAAAGTTATTTTAATGCAATTTAAACTTGAGTAGCAAAACTTTGTTAGAGTTGGAACTTTAGATTCATTTCTGTGCATCAGTTGATTTTAGTGAATCAAAACTTAAAACTCTTAATTTACCACTTATTTTGTTTCTGCGTGGCATTTTTTATTTACCAATTTTTAAAAAAATGTACAAAATGTTGATGTTGAAAATGTTGAAGCAGCAATTTTTAACTAAATGATGGTTCTTCTCACTGAAAAATAAACTTTTTAAAGTCATTTCAGAGCAAATACATGAATATAAAGATGGTAGCACTTCACAATAAGTTCCCATTTGTTAATGTTAGTTAATGCATTAACTAAACTAACAAACAATTAGCAAGACTTCGGTTACAGTATTTGTTAGTTTTTGTTGTTCGTTTATGTTGTCTCAGGTCCACTATATAATATAAACATATAACATTTGACTTTAATAATGTATTAGTAAATGTTGAAATCAACTAAGATTAATAAATGCTTAGTTCATGCTAACAAATGGAACTTTATCGAAAAGTGTTCCCATATATTTGAATATTGTCAAAAGGCACAAAAAAACAAAAACATTTGGCCATAGCAAAGAAAGCAGATGTGAGCAGAAGCGTGACACAGAAACAGAAGCAGTGTTTTGGCATGGTGCTGACTGGGTTAGCGCTGGTCTGGAGTCCCAGATGTCCTGCTGTTGAGGGCTCAAGACCATAATGCACTGAAGTGTGTACGATCCACAGAGACGCCACCTGGCCAGTGTGTGACCCTTCCCCTGCCGCTCATTAATACAGGCCACTCTCAGTGTCAGAAACACTACAAAATCAAGACGTTTTGGTCTTGCAATCTGGGCTTTTCAATGGCCGATGCCATTATACAAGACCAAAGCTATCATTTTAAAATGAGTTACTGAAAAGATATTGCAATGACAAAAGTTCATTCATTGTAAGGGATAAAACTTTCAGCATCACCAAAATGAATTGCAAAAAAAATGTTTGTTTTCAAACAAGCTTCACAAACACTCCTGCCATTGGTCAGACAGAAGATAGTCCCACACTATTGGTTGAGTCAATTCCACAGTGTTGTGTAGTGCAGTCAAGTCATGTCAGAAATATCGTATTTACGATTTGAACGCTCATGAGCACCACCACAAAGACGTAAATATGAGTTGGGGGCGTGTCTGTGAGAAACATGATGGAAATCCTATATTTTTTAATTTACAACACACTATAGGATTTTAATATAACAAAAAAAGTAACTATAAAGTTTACGGTGGCTACATAAATTAACCTAAAGCAAAACACACCTGATGCACATTCTTTGTTCTTTGATTTTCTATAAGTAGAGTTTAAAGGCACACTATGCAAGATTTGTACCATTATAACAGCTTCGAAATCATTTCGATGGTAAACAAACTCGTAATAGGGCGAATCATCCCGATAGCAAGGGGGGGGGGGGGGTGTGATTCATGATTCAGACGTGAATCATGGCAGAGTCGACGAAGAAAACGAAGAAAGCGCGGTCGGAAGAGTGCAGAGGCTCTGCATGGGTGGTATTGACGACAGTAACGTTAAATAGAAGTACTCCACAGCGACTCTAGGGGGCGCTGTTTGAGAAAAACGGAAACTGCATAGTGTGCCTTTAAAAACCTTGCTGTGTTTTTGTGTAGTTAATTAAGAGAAGGTACACCGCCATCTTGCTCTGACAAAAGTGACTTGAACGCACCTGATGTTGTAAACACGACTTCCCAACTCTAAAATACTAACTTCCCAAGAGGACTTGAATGGACCATGATGATCAAAAAAACCAAACAAAAAAACAATGTTCTAAAAGTGTCACAAAGTCACACTGTTTCAACATACAAATGCCTCTGTATACTAAACTGGGCTAGAAGTATGTATTTCAACACTGAACAATTACAGACTCAGTTTTAATGCATTAAATACCACAAAAATTGGCTAGGAAAAAAAGGAGAATCGGAAAATTATCAGTTTAGCTATTAAATCCATTCCTGAAAAAATTATTTCAAATTAATCCCAAAAAAAAAAAAAAGGTTAATTTGTACATGCTGCCAGGCTCAGATTTAATAAAGTTTGATCTCCAAGTAAACTCTTTAACATAAAGAACTGTAAAAAGAAGCATGAAAACTATGACCTGGAATTTTTCAGAATTGTGATTTTACAGTTTCCTTACATTTCCTAATTTTCCACATTCACCAGAAACTCGGAACTAAAACACCATTTTGCACACAGCTTTACACATCCGATGCAACATCTTGTGAGTCAAATTGACAACTTCCTTCATCTGCATTTAAAGATGCCCTTCTTTGAAACGGTGAATAATTTATCAACCGAATGTTCCTGAAAAAAAATAATCAAATCATATTCCCAAAACCCACTGCAGCTGCCAGGCCGCTTTTATCCCTCCTAATATAAATCATTTATCTGGTCATAAGCCGTACAGTCTTGTGCATTTATACTGTAAATGGAAGTGAAATTGGTCAAATTGGCCTGAGCCATATTTTAGCAGGATCAATAAAGACCCCTGGGGTCACTTTCCCCTTCTGCATCTGCTGAAGGCGGGCTTCAACCTCATGTCTTCCCACGACCCCTGACCTGGGACAATCTCTCCTCATTTCCCCCTTATGCACAGATCAGTTATCCTACACTGCAACCAAATACTCATTTCCAGGTATCATCTAGCAATGCACGTTCTAAATGGAACGTTACAATGTATCATTCCATAAGGAAACAGTATCATTCCATAAGGAAACAATGTGGAACGTTAGAGTGTATCATTATAGAGTGATACAATCTCGTGTAGCAATAATATCACGGGTAAACATTGTATCATTTCAAAAGCTTCACAAACAACTTAAAAAGAACCGAACCCACCAGCGCCAGATGGTCCCGGCTCCATCCCATCCACTGAGCCACAAAGGGTTCACTAAAGTCCCGATGCTCAATCTCCACGGCGCCCGGCCCTTCAGGCTGGAAGCGTCCCCGACTTCCAGCCTCTTCCCTGGGCGAGAGGGATCGTCTCCTCCGCCGCTGCTGGAGCCCCAAACCCGCAGGAGTTGAGAGAGAAACAAAAGCTCCTTAGTTCGGATCCCGAATGAGCCTCTCCTCCTCCGGGCTCTGTCCGTCCGTGGCTGGCTGGTGCGGGTCGGGCTGCTCTGCTTCGGGGTGTTGTTCCTCCTGCTCACCGTTCAAGCTGGATCCACCAGCGGAACAAAAACGCTCGCCCCGTCCGTCCGTCCGTCACCCCCCCACAGCCCGAGAGCCCGTTCTTCTTCTTCGTCTCCTTCTTCTTCTCCTTCTCCTCCCACTGCTGAGATTCTTGTCTGACTGCTAGTCTGTTTTGTGTTCGCCCTCTAGTGTACGCTTCCCAATCCCAAAAAAATTAATCCCAATTCCAATTCATTGATTTAGAACAGAAAGGAATGCAGGCATAATGCTTACTGCATACTACACACTATATACTACATACTGACCACCTTTTTTTTTTTTTCTTTTTTTTTTTGCACAAATTAAAAGAAAATACAACACCAAGGACATACTGATGCATATACAGTGCCGGAGAAGGCAAAAAGCCAGTATGGCTTATCTAAAGCCTCCACCAAAGAAAGATAAAAAATAACTAAAGAATGCAAACACAATATAATACAACTCATACAAACATTAATAAAAGAAAAAGAAAAATATATATATATGTCATGATAATACTGGTGATAAAACAACAAGCATTTCTCAGTAAAATGAAAATACAATGAAAAATATAGAATCAACCAAATGCACAAACTACTTCATCAGCAGACCTCTTAAAACTCGTTTAAAGCTCTCTATTGAGGTGCATTGTCTCGCCACATAAGAAAATCTATTCCATATCTGTGTACTTTTAAATCTTATTGAAAATTGGCCTCTACATGTGGTAAAGTTTGGAGGATGGAGATCCATTACCTGCCTGGTATTATAGGCATGAACAGCTGAGTTAGCTTTAAAGTATAACATGAACTGACCAGGAATCTTTCCTTCCGATGAAAATAATTTGTACATGAAAACACATATTTGGAAGGTGTTAATGTCAAAAATTGAAAAAATCTGCAGTTTCTTAAATAACATAGCTGAAGATGTGTGGGAACCTGAACGAGCCGCTATCCTGACAAACCGTTTCTGGAGAATAAAAATTTTATGTAGCTTTGTAGGAAATGTGCTCCCCCACACCATGTTAGAATATGACAAATACGGATAAATTAAACTGTAATATAGGGTACGGAGACATTTTGGAGTAACAAGATGGCTAATCCTCCTTATTATACCAACTGACTTGTTAATTTTGCCACAAACATAGTCTATGTGTCCTCTCCAACTCAAACCTTCATCAATAATAACTCCTAAAAATGTTGTTGTTGTTAACTGAAGCATCTCAGTACCTTTTATTTAAAGTCCACATGAAATCAAAATGGAAGCTTTTAGTATAATTATATGTTACCCCCTACATTATGCTGAAGCTGTTTGTTCACACATTTACTATTTTCAACATGATAAATGGCACATAATGCACTATGGGGATAGGGAACGATTCAGACGATCAAACGATTAAATGCTTTCCATTGGGGCGAATGAAGTCTGGTTTCACGTTAACCGCCGCAGCTCCGGTCCAGAGACGCGATACACAGAGCGAATCAAATGATCAAGTCGATGCACACCAGAAAACACATTGGATCCATTTGAATTCTGCACAGAAAGCTTGTATTTTAAAGAGATATGGAGGAGATTAGGAGGAAATTGCGGCTTTAACGAGCTCAACGGTTCTGCTGTTCGACATGTCCCGCCCTGTCTTGTGTCCTCCTGTTTCAGTGGAAATTGTCAACACATTGAATAACGATGCGCGTTTCAAGGCACTTTCTAAGTGATGTTGGGTGACGTCACTTCTTGTTGACGTTCGAAGTATTGTCAAACAAAACGGAGGCTAGCTCGACCCTCCCTCCTCCTCATCCGCACACTAACCCCCCAAACCCCACCCCCAATTCCTTCTTGTCGGTTATTGGCTGGAACACTGTTTGTTATGTTTCGTGGTCCAGGCTGGGCCAGTTTGTTTTTGTTGCTGTTTGTGGAGCCTGGGCTGTCTACAGAGACCGTATTTTTTTACAGTGTGTTCAGGGGACAGGCAGCTAGCGGATAGTGAGGAGATGTTTGCTGGATGTGACAAAAAATGTTTTGGCCTAAAAAACGCGTGACATCGCTTAGAGCACCTTTAAGTCTAGCGGTGTACGAAAAAACTCACTAATCCTATTTAGTACACTATATGGGTTGCGTATGGAATACCATTTCCACCTCATAAAAAAAAAAAAAAAACTTTTGTAAATGATTATTATGACATAAAAAGTCTTAATTATGGCATACTAAGTCATGTTTATCAGATGAAAATTTGAATTGATGACACACTAAGCCAAAATTATGACATAAAGAGTCGAAATTATGGCATAAAGAGTCATAATCTTATAGTATTTATGGCTTACTTTACTTTATCTCACAATTTCAACTTTTTATTACATTATTATATAAGTCAAAACTTTTACTTAGTATGTCATGATTATGACTTAGTCTTTCATAGTTTCCGACTTATTAATATCATAATTTAAACTTTTTTTCATCTCATAACCATGACTTAGTATAATTATGATTTACCAAAGCATGTTTTTTTTTTTCTCTTATGTGGCAGAAATTCCGTAATTCCATAATTTCCAAAACTTTTCCAGGCAATTATTTGCAAATGCATGAAATGTAAATGACTTAAATAAGCGTATAAGGTTTATGCTTCAGATGAAAAGAACTAGACTGTTTATTCTATAAAATTTTAAAAGTTTTCATAATTAAGACTACAATACAGGTGTATGAGCAAAATAGACAATGGTCTAAATTTAGATAATTACTTTGTAAAATATTTTATTTCTGAAAACCAATAATTGTACATTATATCTAAAATTATTTATGATAATGTCATGATTATAGTGACTTTCTTTTGCCAAAACATATTTTAGATTTAATTTAATTTATTTTATTTTAATTGTCCCTACTAATAGTACGGAATTATTTTAAAATAAATAAATAAATAAATAAATAAATAAATGTAACGTATTTTCATACACAAATGTATAAAATGTATGTTCTCATTTCTTATTGCTAAGCCCCCCACTTATCTCTTACTCCACACTTATCTGGATACTCTTGCTTCCTCCAAAGCTATAACAACTATTTCATTGTGCAAAATATGACATAAATATTTATATAGTAGCCTTTGTGTTTTGTTTTCTATACTCCTGGCCCTTTTTTGCAATAAAAAAGTATTTGAAAATAATAAAACAACAAAGAAAGTCGAACGTATATTATTTGTATAAATTGCAACGTTTTAAGCGACGAAACAATAGTTTAATAATGTGCTGGGACGTTTTGCATTGGTCGAATAATAAGAATTTTATTTTGGCGATTGCTTTGCTGTCGCGTTTCTGTGGCGTCACTTCCTGTCAGGGGAAGAGGACGTCATCTCACAGACAGGCGGTGAGTTGGAGCTTTACGATTTCTTTAAAAACAGCGAATTAACGCTTTAAATCAAGATGATTTCGCATTCTGTGAATGAAAGCCTGCTTTTAATGAAAGTGATGACAGTGACATGCTAATTTTACTGTCGTAGTATTTACGATAGTTAGCGTTAGTTCCTTTTACGCAGGAACCAGTTATAATAAGTCATAATAATAATATTGATAAATTTCATTCTGTTGATTTGAATGAGTCGCTATTTACTGATATAGTTAAAGGTGTGAGTGTTTTCAGATTGGCAATGTTTACTTTGAGAAAACGTGTATTGTGTGCAATATATTGTCTTATTCTGACAAATATGACAGACGTTTATATTTTAATACATTATTAACCCTATGAGGACCATTTCAGAAATAGAGAGATTTGTTTATGTCTGTTTTTCAAAATCTATAAGTGTTTGCATTGGCTGTCTAGCACACTGCTTCTACAGACATCAACATCATTTACATTTAATCATATAAATGGTTGAAGATTAAGCTAGATTGGTACAATTGCAGTGCATAAATAAGTTTGATTATAATAAGTGCCTGTTTATGGCTCATGCACAAGATGTGTTTTTAACTGTTTCTTTTGGTCTTGTTCGGTCGTCCACTATTGTACATATTGTGACAGTAACTCTCCTCTTTTTTACACAGAAACAACTGCAATGTCGTGGATTCGAGAGCGGGAATTATCCTTTATAGAAAGGCTCACTGCCAACATCCTGAGGGTGTGTATCAGAGAAGGGGAGTTCGTGGAAAAGTCAAGAGAAAATCTGTAACAAATATATAAATAAGATAAAAATAAATAAATAAAAATGTGATTAAAAAAATTAGTTATTTATCTGTTAAATATATTACCTTAGATTAAAATAGATAAATAAAAATTAGGTTAAAATTAATTAAACAAATAATACATTAAATAGTACATTGTATGTATATATATATATATATATATATATATATGTATGTATGTATGTATGTATATATATATGTATATGATATATATATATATGTATATATACAGGTGCTGGTCATATAATTAGAATATCATCAAAAAGTTGATTTATTTCAGTTATTCCATTCAAAAAGTGAAACTTGTATATTATATAGACTCATTACATGCAAAGTGAGATATCTCAAGCCTTTATTTGTTATAATTTTGATGATTATGGCTTACAGCTTGTGAAACCCACGAAATCAAAATCTCAGAAAATTAGAATATTTCATGAAATCACACAGTAATTACACAGTGATACCATGGTCATTGAACCAGGTTTTGGTTATTTTGGCAGTGTGGGCCGGTGCAAATCCTGCTGGAAAATGAAGTCAGCATCTCCATAAAGCTTGTTTGCTGAAGGAAGCATGAAGTGCTCTGGAAATGTCCTGGTAGACGCCTGCATTGGACAGCACAGTGGACCAACACCAGCCGATGACATGGCTCCCCAAACCAACACAGACTGTGGAAACTTCACACTGGACTTCAAGCATCTTGGATTGTGTGCCTCTCCATTCTTCCTCCAGACTCTGGGACCTTGGTTTCCAAATGAGATGCAAAATTTGCCCTCATCAGAAAAGAGGACTTTGGTCCACTGTGCTTTATTAAATCCAGAGTCAACACAGCCGTCTACCAGGACATTTCCAGAGCACTTCATGCTTCCTTCAGCAGACAAGCTTTATGGAGATGCTTCCTTCATTTTCCAGCAGGATTTGCACCGGCCCACACTGCCAAAATAACCAAAACCTGGTTCAATGACCATGGTATCACTGTGTAATTACTGTCTGATTTCATGTAATATTCTAATTTTCTGAGATTTTGATTTCGTGGGTTTCATAAACTGTAAGCCATAATCATAAAAATTATAACAAATAAAGGCTTGAAATATCTCACTTTGCATGTAATGAGTCTATATAATATACAAGTTTCACTTTTTTAACGGAATTACTGAAATAAATCAACTTTTTGATGATATTCTAATTATATAACCAGCACCTGTATATGTATATATATATATGTATATGTATATGTATATGTATATGTATGTATGTGTGTATGTAGTGAGTAGAAAAATATATATTAATGTAACTTAAGAGAAACTATTTTAGATTTATAATATACATTTTTCAGTGTATATATTTGGTGTTTATTAAAGATAGATGTCTTTTAAATATCAAGGTGGGGGTCCCTCACATGAGGATGATCATATTTGCTGGTCAGTGGCATCTAAGGGTGTGTTCACACTTGGCATGTTTGGTTGGATTAAAACACACCCTGGTGCGATTGCTCTGTTAGTGCGGTTCATTTGAATAAGTGTGAGCGCTGCCGTCTGAACCCTGGTGCCACCAAACAAGCGGACCGAGACGCTGAAAAGATGAGTCTTGCTCCGTTTCCAAGCGACCCTGGTGCGGTTCGAATGAAATATGAACGCAACACGGACCAAAGACATGTAAAAGATCCAAAAACAGGACATGATGTCAGAAGATGCGGCCCTAAAAAGGACAGAATCCTCAATCAAGCCTGTTTTTTCTCGTCATAGTCGTGATGTTGCCCATCACAGTTCAGTACAGGCGTCAGATCCACGTCTCCTCTTCATTTGTGTGTGTGACGGAGGGATTCCTGACGATGTTTTGACTCCTTTACAGATTTTATAAGCTCTTCACGAGTTCTTAGTTGGCCAAAATACCATCATATGTAGCTATGCACAGTTCCATCGCAAAATATACATAATAAAAGCCAACCAATCACGTTGTGAACATATCCCTATCTTTAGGTTCGGTGTTAAAATGCCATTTTGAACGTAAACTGGACCAGGAATGAATGTTTTTATTTCTTGGTCCGAACCAATCGAACCGGACTACAAGTGTGAACACACCCTGAAATATCGAAATCCCCTGTTTCATCTGGTGGCCTGTACAGTGAATTGCACTGAAATAATCATCTAAAACCCTCTTTTTCTTTCTCAGGCAGGGCCCATGCCCAAACATGTGGCCTTTATCATGGACGGTAATAGGCGTTACGCCCAGAAGACGCATGTGGAGCGGCAGGAGGGCCACTCACAGGGCTTTGAGAAACTGGCGGAGGTAAGTGTGCAGATAGTCTCAGATACTGACTAACTCATATACAAACTAGATGGATTTATTAGGCAATATTTGGCCATTTTGACTCCCTGAGCGATTAACAGACATCTTACCTCCCCCTTCTGTCTGTTACACAATCTACGTTATTATTTTTTAATTCAGCAATTTTGCACTGGCCATGAAATTGTACTTTATACATCTGTATTACACTCTGTCAGTATCGGCCATTAAAAAATACACACAATACAAAAATAAACTTAAATTATCTTTAAAATATATTTAAAATGATATAACCTACATACGTGTTTCACATTCTTTTTGTGGCAAGAAAACATCCCTAAACTTCTGAAAGTGAACAGCAGTGTTAGCATAATAAGTGTTATTTTAACATCAGTGTAAACCACGGGGTTCAGGTCTACATTAGGGTTATTTAACAACAGAAACTAAATAATCAAATGTAAAAATAAACACTGCTTAGTTTTCACTGCATGAATTAAATATACACTGATTCTTATTAAAGCTATAAAAGTTATTCAGCCGAGAGCAGTGAGTGATATTATCTTTGTCTTCTGTTCATGACCCCAGTTATTGCAAGCCGTTGCGATATGCATATCACGATATTTCTATAATTTCGATATATTGTGCAGCCCTAACGTTAAGCGGTTTCTAATAAACACTTCAAATCAAACCCAAACAAACACACACCTCCCTTCATTGCTCCGCCCCCCAAATGCACAAACACACAATGCAAGCGTGGATGACTCTTCATCATAGCTGAAGAGAAGCAAACTAAGGCTTTGTGAAAAACAACATGATGATGACAAATGAACCACAAGTATAAAAAGAATAAGGAACATAGAACAAGAACAAAAAATGAACATGCAGCACAAGAGAGTATATACAAGCCAGAGTTGGTTGTTAGTCTCCAGCAGCTCCAGACAAACAATGACACTCAAGACTGTGTAAATCGGACGGTTCATTGCAATACGATATGATATTGATTCTCTCAGCCAGCGATACGATATTTGCCGATACCTCAAAAAATTATATTCTATTCAATTCAATTCAATTATATTCTATTCAGGGCTACATCGATTGATTGATATACCTTGTCACCTGACCTAAATACTGCGCTCTGATTCGCTAAAACTGACTTATCGGGTTGTGTTCACAAACAACAAGGGTGCTGCTTGTCGGTTTCTGCTGTAAAACATTAACTCACGATGTGTTGACAGAGGACAAATACTGGCTTTTGTGACAAAACGTGTTTGGGGTTCAGTCAATCTTGTCAGGCGTCTATTTCAGATGAGGAGATTAAAGGAGAACTCCGGTCAATTTTAACATTGAGCTCATTTTTTTGTACATTTGGAGTGCTGTCAATACAGAGAACAACGACAAAAATCGGTGTTGCCTACACCGAGTTATCCTCTTTTTAAAATTTGCACCCTGTTGACTTGAATGGGGCAAGTTTTAAACCTGCTTTTAGCCTCTTAACATCCTTGATGTGTCATTACAAGTGCACAGAAAATGTGAGTGATTCCTTCAGAGTGAACACGGGTGAATCTGACTGCAGTAGATGTGAAAGAAATGTATAAAAATGATGTTATTTAAGCCAGCGCAAATACCTGTGTTTACATCCTGTTTTCGGTTGAAGTCCAAAGTAGTCGATTGCCGAGTTCACGTACATAGGTTTAGTTACCTATTATCACGCGCAAATAATAGGTAACTGCTGTATGCAACACCGATTTTTGTCGTTGTTCTCTGTATTGACAGCACTCCAAATGTACAAAAAAATGAGAGAAAAAGGAGTTCTCCTTTAACGTTACAAAGACACACCGGCAGACAGTAAGTAAGGTGGGTAAATGAAAATGTGCGCTTTGGCGGAAATGCTTAGATGGACGTTACGCAAGGATGTAGAGAGTGTCAAAATAAAGGTACCGTATTATATCGATATTTTATGTGTGGCATCGATGCATCGTATCGTTAGACATTTGATCAACAGCAGATCTTGCTTCAATGCAAGGCAAGGCAAGTTTATTTATATAGCACATTTCATACACAATGGCAATTCAAAGTGCTTTACATAGAAGAAATAAAAATAATAAAAAGAAATAAGAATAATTAAAACAGTTTAGAAAAATAAAATAAAATACAGTACAGTACAAACAGTCGGACTTCAGCGAAAGGTTACTCATGTATGAAGCAGAAACAACGTCCTCGTCGCTCTCTCCAGTGCTGGAAAGCTTTTCTAATATTAACCCGGGTCCTGAAGCTCTTGCCTGATCATAACCCTTCTATTTCCAGATATTCCTCTGATCCTTTCTCTTTTGTAAAGTCTCTCAGCCATCTCTCTTTCTACTGTCTTTCTTCAGATTTCTCTCTCTCTCTCTCCTCCCCCATCATGAGTGGACACACCCCCTACCGCTGATCGGCTACTAGTGTGTTGTGCTGCTCGGTCCGATTCACTTTCAACAACATTTCTTAGAAATCGCTTGCTGCACCTTTACAATCAATCTATAGACCAGGGTTCACCAATCTCGGTCCTGGAGGGCCGCTGTCCTGCAGAGTTTAGCTCCAACCAGCTCCAACACACCTGTTTGAAAGTTTCTAGTATGCCTAATGAGACCTTGATTAGCTGGTTCAGGTGTGTTTAATTGGGGTTGGAGCTAAACTCTGCAGGACAGCGGCCCTCCAGGACCGAGATTGGTGAACCCTGCTATAGACCATCAATTCACTAACCATCATGCATATTGCACACACAACTGTCAACAAGCTCCCATCAGATGCACCATATCTGAATCTCATATACGTCATGTAAAAATAAAACGAACTGTGCTTGGATCCCTTTATATGACGCTCTCAGTTTGAAATTTCTTGTGTTGTTTTTTTTTTTTTTTCTCTTAATGTGCATTGTTTCCACTCTCATAGACGCTCCGCTGGTGCCTGAACCTGGGTATTCATGAGGTGACCGTATATGCATTCAGCATTGAGAACTTCAAGCGTGCCAAACAAGAGGTGGATGGCTTGATGGAGCTGGCCAGACAGAAGTTCAGCCGCTTGCTGAATGAGCAGTAAGTTACTCCCGCACAAGATCTATTCCTCTATCGGCTGGCTGAATAGAATCGGTACAGTGCGTATGTGATTTATAGGGAGAATCTTGAGAAGCATGGTGTGTGTATTCGTGTGCTGGGAGACCTGACTCTTCTACCTGAAGATCTGCAGCAGGTTATTGCCAAAGCCGTGGTGTCAACTAGAGCACACAACAAGTAAGCACTGCATACTATTTTCTTTTTATAACTTTTGACCTTGTATTTTACAGATCTCCCATCGCTCGTCTCCAATTAGTGCAAAATTCCACAAAGGGAAACGTAAATTTGATCACGTTACTCCAATTTTAAAATCTCTGCATTGCCTGCCTTTAAAATTCTTCCTTATGTTTTTAAATCCTTAAATAATCTGGCACCGAGCTATTTGTCTGAGCTACTCTATCTACACAATCCCACACGAAATCTGAGGTCTGGTGATAAGAGACTTCTCTCTGTCCCCAGATCGCGATTAAAGCATAGAGGAGATCGAGCCTTTGCTGTTGCCGGCCCTAGGCGGTGAAACAGCCTTTCGGCGTATATCAGATCGGCACAGTCTGCTTTTAAATTATCTCTTAAAACCCATTTCTTTTGCTTGGCTTCCAATTCACTGTGAGCTTCTGTCATAAATGTGTGTTTTGCCCTGTGTTTCTTCATTTTTTATGTTGTTCAGCACTTTGGTCAGCTGTGCTTGCTGTTTTTAAATGTGCTATATAAATAAAACAAACTTGAAACTTGAGATCTTCGTCAAAATAAATACAAATTTTAGCTGTCGCCCGGCTGTACTCAATAAACAAGTATTAGGGGTTGCACAGACTAGTCGACTTTAATGCTCTACCATGACGCTTTAAAGGGATAGTTCACTTTGAAATTAAATTTTGGTATGTTTTAGCTTACCTGAAGGGCATCCAAGATGTAGGTGTCTTTTTTTCCGCAGTAGTTTCAATTTTGATATTTTTAGGTCAAACCGTTCTTGTCTGACAGTCATATAATGCAGGTCTATGGTCACTATCTCAAAGAGCATGCACAGAGAAGTCCAAATTAAACAATTCCCCATCGTCCAAATTAAACAATTCCCCATCGTAAGTACACATTGATGGCCTAAGACACGAAACGAGCGGTTTGTGTGAGAAAACGAACAGTATTTATATCGTTTTTACCTCTTATAACACAACCACGTCCAAGTGATCTGAGGGCGCGGGCGCTTCCTGCTGTGTGACGTGTGCGCAGACTGGTGCATAGATATATATACACTAGATGTCGCATTAAAGACATTCGTTCCAATGAACTGCCGTAGCCAAGGCGACATCTAGTGTATATATCTATGCACCAGTCTGCGCACACGACACACAGAAGGAAGCGCCCGCGCCCTCAGATCACTTGGACGTGTGCTGTGTATAAGAGGTAAAAACGATATAAATACTGTTCGTTTTCTCACACAAACCGCTCGTTTCGTGTCTTAGGCCATCAATGTGTACTTACGATGGGGAATTGTTTAATTTGGACGATGGGGAATTGTTTAATTTGGACTTCTCTGTGCATGCTCTTTGAGACAGTGACCACAGACCTGCATTATATGACTGTCAGACAAGAACGGTTTGACCTAAAAATATCAAAATTGAAACTACTGTGGAAAAAAAGACACCTACATCTTGGATGCTCTTGAGGTAAGCTAAAACATACCAAAATTTAATTTCAAAGTGAACTATCCCTTTAAGTTTGACGTTGACTAGTTGCTGATCATGGTCTAGAGGGCAAAACGTGATAATAAATCTTTGAAATCCACTTTAACGCTCCATTTCCAACAGTTAAAATGTCAAATAAAAGCATAATCTCAGAGCGCTCCACAAGATATGTTTGGTTATACCATCTGGATGCTCAAAATTGATCAGGTGAATTCACGTTTTAAACAGCTTATTGTACACGTAAGTTAATCGCTGTTCTAAACTAATGCGCTGCTGCATTGTAACACACACACACACACACACACATACAGTAGCTCGCACATCACGTGCAGATCATGCATACAGAAACATTCAGTAGCGCAGAAATGTACTCAGCTGTTCTGTGATTTATTAATAAAGTAGCTTAGAAACTGAAAAGTTTTAGCATTTACTTCTTAGTAACTAAAACCCACAGCTTCACTATTAGTAGAGAGACGCTGGCAGGTAGAATTCATTCACACACAATCGCTCTCTCACTAATGCATTCATATAAATGTGATCTTTTACTGTGCTACTTTATCTGGATCTGATTTATAACGAGCAGAAATTTAACGACCCAAAGACTAAAGAACTGATAAAAATAAGCTGTTATGTATGAGCAATAGCCTTGAGTCATGTGTCAAGCTGTGCACAAGGCAAACCACGTTCGAGTCTCAGCTTGAGGTTCAGGCTTATTTAATCATGAATGACGTCATCAGCGACTAGTCGACGCCACCTCGACTTTAATCACATAAATATCACTTTAAACACTTAAAAGTCGTTCAACCCCTAACAAGTATAGATAAACTCTGTTGCATGGTAGTGTATGAGTTAACTAACTAAACATTCATTGTGTTTTTAGAGCATGATATGTATCTGATGCATTTGCTGAAGTTCATTCATCTCATATGTTGCTGACGGTGTATTTGATTATACAGGTGTTTTCTGAATGTCTGCTTTGCGTACACCTCAAGACATGAAATCGCAAATGCTGTGAAGGAAATGGCATGGGGAGTGGAACAGGGCCTGATCAAATCCAGGTTAACATTGCTTTTCACTTAGTTTTCCTGAAATAAATGTGAGGAAACAATAACATCTGTTTTATTACCTGTAAAGGTTACCTGTCACATTTCATTGTTATGCAGATGACTTGCAAATATATCTACCGTTACAAAATGGAAATAATGTGCAATCTCTATTGTCTTGCCTGTCTGATCTTAAATCATGGCTTGCTTGTAATTTTTTATACCTCAATGAAAAAAAGACTTTTGGTTGTAGTGTTTGGCCCTAGAGGAACCAAAGGCGCAGCAGAGTTAAATTTTGGATCACTGACATTATACAGTGCCAGTCAAAAGTTTGGAAACATTACTATTTTTAATGTTTTTGAAAGAAGTCTCTTATGCTCATCAAGCCTGCAGTTAAAAAAAAACAAAAAAACAGTAATATTATGAAATATTATTAAAATTTTAAATAATGGTTCTCTTTTTTAATATATTTTAAAATGTAATTTATTTTTGTGATGCAAAGCTGAATTTTCATCAGCAAGTACTCCAGTCTTTGGTGTCTTATGATCCTTCAGAAATCATTCTAATATGCTGATTTGATACTCAGTTATTATCAATGATGGAAACAGTTGTGCTGTTTAATATATTTTTTTGGAATACTTTTTTCAGGATTCATTGATGAGTAAAACGTTAACAGCATTTATTCATAAAAACAGCATTTATTCAAAATAAAAACATTTCTAACAATATAAATCGTAACCATCACCTTTTATCAATTTAACGCATCCTTGTTGAATTAAAGTACTAATTTCTTTAAAAAAAAAATAGTTATTGTTCCCAAACTTTTGAACGGTAGTGTATATTGTTACAAAAGATTTCTATTCTAAATAAATACAGTTCTTTTTAACTTTTTATTCATCAAATAATCCTGAAAAAAGTATCTCAGGTTAAAAAAAAATATTAAGCAGCACAACTGTTTCCAACATTGATCATAAATCAGCATATTAGAATGATTTCTGAAGGATCATAAGACACCAAAGACTGGAGTACTTGCTGATGAAAATTCAGCTTTGCATCACAAAAATAAATTACATTTTAAAATATATTAAAAAAGAGAACCATTATTTTAAATTTTAATAATATTTCATAATATTACTGTTTTTTTTGTTGTTTTTTTGTTTTTTTTAACTGCAGGCTTGATGAGCATAAGAGACTTCTTTCAAAAACATTAAAAATAGTAATGTTTCCAAACTTTTGACTGGTACTGTATGTGAAAGATCGTGTTAAAAACTTGGGTGTTTATATTGATAGCGCACTGAAATTGAATGCACAGGTAAATTATGTGGTCAAGTTTTTTTCACTTGAGAAATTTGGCTAAAATGAAATCATCTTTGACACATAAGAGTCTTGAAATTGCAATCCATGCTCTTATATCCTCAAGACTTGACTATTGCAATTCTTTATATAAGGGTATTAGTCAAGCATCTATTCAACGGCTGCAAAGGGTACAAAATGCTGCAGCGAGATTATTAACTAACACTAAAAAACGTGAACACATTACTCCGTCCTTGGTCCGTTTACATTGGCTCCCTGTACAATATAGAATTGATTTTAAACTCCTTCTATTAGTGTATAAATCTCTTCACGGCCTTGCACGACTTATTTATCAGATTTGTTAATAGGGTACAAGACAGGTAGAACCTTGAGATCATCAACTCAAAACTTGTTAAAAGTTGCGAGGACCAAGTTAAGCCAGAAAGGGGATTGTGCCTTTGGGGTGGTTGCTCCAAAACTTTGGAATAGCTTACCATCACATGTTAGGGACGCTGATTCTGTACATGTTTTTAAAGTACAACTTAAGACACACTTGTTTGAAATGGCCTATTCATCTATTTGATGATAATGATTATTACTATATATATATATATATACAGTACCAGTCAAAAGTTTGGAAACATTACTATTTTTAATGTTTTTGAAAGAAGTCTCTTATGCTCATCAAGCCTGCAGTTATAAAAAATCAAAAACAAAAAAAAAAACAGTAATATTATGAAATATTATTACAATTTAAAATAATGGTTCTCTTTTTTAATATACTTTAAAATGTAATTTATTTTTGTGATGCAAAGCTGAATTTTCATCAGCAAGTACTCCAGTCTTTGGTGTCTTATGATCCTTCAGAAATCATTCTAATATGATGATTTATGATCAATGTTGGAAACAGTTGTGCTGCTTAATATTTTTTTTATAACCTGAGATACTTTTTTCAGGATTATTTGATGAATAAAAAGTTAAAAAGAACTGTATTTATTTAGAATAGAAATCTTTTGTAACAATATACACTACCGTTCAAAAGTTTGGGAACAATAACTTTTTTTTTTTTAAAGAAATTAGTACTTTAATTCAACAAGGATGCGTTAAATTGATAAAAGGTGATGGTAACGATTTATATTGTTAGAAATGTTTTTATTTTGAATAAATGCTGTTTTTATGAATAAATGCTGTTAACGTTTTACTCATCAATGAATCCTGAAAAAAGTATTCCAAAAATATATATTAAACAGCACAACTGTTTCCATCATTGATAATAACTGAGCATCAAATCATCATATTAGAATGATTTCTGAAGGATCATAAGACACCAAAGACTGGAGTACTTGCTGATGAAAATTCAGCTTTGCATCACAAAAATAAATTACATTTTAAAATATATTAAAAAAGAGAACCATTATTTTAAATTGTAATAATATTTCATAATATTACTGTTTTTTTTTTTTTTTTTTTTTTTTTTTTTTTTACTGCAGGCTTGATGAGCATAAGAGACTTCTTTCAAAAACATTAAAAATAGTAGTGTTTCCAAACTTTTGACTGGTACTGTATATATATATATATATATATATATATATATATATATATATATATATATACCGGTATATATATATATATATATATATATATATATATATATACCGGTGTATATATATATATATATATATATATATATATATATAATCAGTTTGTTTGAATATTGTTGTATTGTTTTTTTGAGATGGTGTAAAGCACATTGGTCAACATGTGTTGTTTGAATGGTGCTATACAAATAAAAGTGACATTGACATTGACATTAAAGCACTGTTAGTAATTGTTTTCTTCTCTCTGTGATTTGTCAGTGATGTGTCCGAGGTGCTTCTCAGTGAGTGTCTGTATAGCAGTAATTCTCCAAACCCCGATCTGCTCATCCGTACGTCTGGAGAAGTGCGCCTCAGTGACTTCCTACTGTGGCAGGTAATGGAGATTCGCATTAGTCAATGCTTTGCCAACGCAATGCTCAAAACATACAAGATTTGAGTTCAGCTGCTATTCATAGTTTCATAGATTCACAGTGGAACAATCTTGATTCAGAGACAATCACAGTGGTTCTTTCCAGAGGTGTTTCTAGCCTTTCATCAGGACTGGGCACTGGTCCCCCATCGAAAAAGTCTGCCCATATTTTAATTCTTTTTAAAATACTGTTGTTTTGTCATAAATTGTCTTTACCTGTAGTATAGAGTCATTCACAACTACACACGCAATAAAGAGCTTCTTCGTCGATGACAAACGATAGACTTTACAATAAGGTTCATTAGTTAACATTAGTTAACGTATTTACTAACATGAACTAACCATGAGCAAAACATTTAGGTTACACTTTATGGTTACACTTTATTTTAAGGTGTCATTGTTACAATGTAATTATATATTTAAGTACTGAGTAATATTAATCAACTACATGTACTTACTAAAGGGTTAGGGTAGGATTTGGTTTAGGGTTAGTTGTATGTAATTATGCATAATTTATAGTTATTACTACAGTAATTACATGTAACATATGTAACAATGACACTGTAAAATAAAGTGTTACCCACTTTATTTTGGTGTCAGTATTACAATGTAATTATACATTTAAGTACTGAGTAATAATAATTAACTATATGTACTTACTATAGGGTTAGGATTAGGATGAGGGATTGGTTTAGGGTTAATTGCATGTAATTATGCATAATTTATAATTATTTCTACAGTAATTACATGTTATATGTCACAATGACACTGTAAAATAAAGTGTTACCTACATTTGTTACTGCATTTGTTCATCTTTGTTAATGTTAGTTAATAAAAATAAAGCTGTTCATTGTTTGTTCATGTTAGTTCACAGTGCATTAACTAGTATCAGTAAATGTTTAAATTAGCATTAACTAAGATTAATAAATGTTGTTTATGTGCAGTTCAATATTAGTTCATGTTAACTAATGTAGGTAACTAATGTTATCTAATGAACCTTATTGTAAAGTGTTACTGAAGACATTTGCAAGTTTTGTTTCCCACAATGGATTGTAAGTAAATGTCCAGCTCATCCAGCGCTCTCTCTTGTCTTTATTATAAAATATCCCGTACTATTTCAGTGTGAGAAACCGCTGCAAACGTTTCAGCGCATGCGTGAACTGTCCTAATGAATCAAACAGAACTGTGAACAATTTCAGACCTTTAAGCAAACCCATCTGACAGATTAGATGAGAATGTTTCCTTCGCGAATCTGGCATCGCTAATTCTGATTATAAACAGCTGATAGAAAACACATTACATGATTGCTGAAATATTATCAGAGGAAATGATACTCAGTATTATTTTACCGGTGACTGGCGATGCCCCTGGTTCTTTTTACCTATGAGTATGATTAAGTCGGGCTGTTAAGAGCTGAGTAATTCCCATCTCTGCTTTTGCAAATGATATTTCCCCATCAAAACACAGTAACGGCAGCTGAAGGTCTGGCACCAGTCTCATGGATATCAATCTGCCATGTCCATTGTGCATCAAGCTCATATTGTTTTTAATATTCACCTTCCCCTGCAACTTTGAAGTGATGAATGTTTTTCATATTTCTTTATTATCTTATTCTCCACAGACCTCATATTCGTGTCTAGTGTTCCAGTCTGTCCTGTGGCCAGAATATTCTTTCTGGAATCTGTGTGAAGCTGTTTTGCAGTACCAGCTGAGTCATCGATCTCTCCAGGTATGCTAGATCTCTTTTGTTGTCCTGTTTTTATGGTGATTTATAGATGTAATTGCTGTTTTATCACCTAGAAACATTGAGTCTCATTCACGAAGTGTGCATACACACACAAATTTGTGAGTGAAATCTGGGTACTAATGATTTCACGAACAAATCAAGATTCACCAATAACTGTCACACTAGAATTTATTAAAAATTTAAGGCATGGAACATAAATTGCGATAGTCTTTTCTTCTCTACTGTGACGTATATCTGAGTGAAACGACTTGTCGAACAAGAACAAATGTAGGGCGGGGCTTGATTTTGTCCATAGGGGTTTGATTGGATGGTTATAGACACATATCATGTAAACACATCATCAGTGAAGAGATGGGGAAGTTATTTTGATTAAAGGGATAGTTCACTTTGAAATTAAATTTTGGTATGTTTTAGCTTACCTCAAGGGCATCCAAGATGTAGGTGTCTTTGTTTCCGCAGTAGTTTCAATTTTGATATTTTTAGGTCAAACCGTTCTTGTCTGTCAGTCATATAATGCAGGTCTGTGGTCACTGTCTCAAAGAGCATGCACAGAGTCCAAATTAAACAATTCCCCATCGTAAGTACACATTGATGGCCTAAGACACGAAACACGGTTTGTGTGAGAAAACGAACAGTATTTATATAGTTTTTTTAACTCTTGTACACAGCCACGTCCAAGTGATCTGAGGGCGCGCGCGCATCCTGGTGTGTGACGTGTGTGCAGACTGGTGCATAGGCGACATCTAGTGTATATATCTATGCACCAGTCTGCGCACACGTCACACAGCAGGATGCGCCCGCGCCCTCAGATCACTTGGACGTGGCTGTGTATAAGAGCTAAAAACGATATAAATACTGTTCGTTTTCTCACACAAACCGCTCGTTTCGTGTCTTAGGCCATCAATGTGTACTTACGATGGGGAATTGTTTAATTTGGACGATGGGGAATTGTTTAATTTGGACTCTGTGCATGCTCTTTGAGACAGTGACCACAGACCTACATTATATGACTGACAGACAAAAACGGTTTGACCTAAAAATATCAAAATTGAAACTACTGCGGAAAAAGACACCTACATCTTGGATGCCCTTGAGGTAAGCTAAAACATACCAAAATTTAATTTCAAAGTGAACTCTCCCTTTAAAAATAGTGAGGCACATGAATAAAAAAAATAATGTGCACTAATAAATCATTTATAATAAATACTGCTGTCAGTTTTAATTTTCATGGTGACCACACATATGCAAAAATCATAAAAATCAAAAGTGGCCTTATAATCATGTTAAGATAACAATAATTACAGAAATTACAGAAATTACAATAATTTTCTACATGGATATTTTATCACTCATTTGGCATTGCTCAGATCTTGCTGCGTGTCTATAGAGAGCTTTACATGTTTGCTGAGAGTGATGAAGGGCTGCAAAGGAAACGTTCTGCAGAAAGCTTTTATGTGGGCATGGCTTGGGCGTGCGGTCGCTCATTTAAAATACTCAATGTATTAACATTTGAACTCGGTTAATAACAAATTCATATGCATGAGTTGTGAATTATGCAGACTTTATTTTGTGAGAAGTTCTCCTGTGCATACAAATAAGAAATAATCTACGCAATTATTACTGAATGACACCCGTTGTTTTGAAAGGACCATTCATGTATTTAGCTCACTTATATTCTTAGATTAGTAATGGGACCTTATTGTAAAAAAAAACCCCACAACTTTCTATGATTAATAACATTTTGACCAGCATGAAGACACAGGATATTGTATTACAGCATGTGCTTAATGCTTATGTTTTTTTATTTTTTTAAATGTCAACTATGAATGTTTCCCTAAATGGTTTCCTAAATAACATGATTCTAGGAAGTACAGAAAAGTTGAGTACGGATGCAAAAGCATAAATTTGATGAATGTTACACTTGTGCAGTTACATTCATATTCACATTTGCTGCACATATTTGGTGTGTTGTAGAAAGCTCAGGCGCTGCACAGAGAAAGCCAAGCGCTCCAGCAGATGGAAGCAGATCGCACCTGTGTGACTGAGATCCTGCAGCATCGTGGGAATGGAAAGCCCATGGATGGCCAGAGTCGACAGACCGCACTGCTGAACTACACCGCCAGCCGAGAGGAGCGGGTGCGCTGCTTTCTGAACGCCCTTCAGCACAAGAGAGACACTTTCTTCACCGATTTAAGCAGCCAGGCTGTCGTGGCTTAGCTCTGAACTTTTTTTATTTACTGATCTGTAAATACTTTACATCTGGAAGGATGTTTCACCCCGTTTTATGGGGCAGTGGCTATGTATGTTTGTCAATAGAACAGATCTTAAATCTTCAAAATAAATTGATTGACCACAGGGGCTTCTTTTATGGACTAGAAATATGTTGTTCAAAAGTTTGGGATCAGTAAGGCTTTTAAAAGAAGTTACAAAATATTTTTATTTCAGAAAAATGCTGTATTTTTAACTTTTTATTCATCTAAGAATCCTGAAAAAAACGTGTACACAACTGTTTTCAACATTGATAATAATAATAAATGTTTCTTGAGCAGTAAATCAGCATATTAAAATGATTTCTGAAGGATCATGTGACACTGAAGACTGGAGTAATGATGCTGAAAATTCAGATTTGATCACAGGAATAAATTACATTTTACAATATACTCAAATAGTTATTTAAAACTGTCATAATATTTCACAATATTAGTTTTTGTTTTGTTTTTAATCGAATAATTGGTGAGACTTCTTTTAAAAACATTAAAAAACGATCCCAAACTTTTATATATCTTTTATATAAGTATATATAAATGTAATGTATAGAAATCTATAAAAAAAAATTAATTAAATGAGATGAGTATGTGTGTATAAAATTACGACTAGCAGTTTTTCCCTCTGAATTCGGTTTTTAAATTTCCGGTGTAATTTCCACTCTGTCCAGCAGAGGCGCCGTTCTTACCAAGACGAGCATCATCATCAAGTCTGAGCTCTGAGTCTGAAACCTGAGCGGGGAATTCTGTCATTGTTGCTTTAAGAGATAAGCGACGCCCAACGATACGTGATAGTTCTAGCAGCCAATCGCTGAACGGAATATGCTAAATCTGGTTTAAACCGGTTTCTATCTTAAATTTCAATATAAAAACTTAATAAAACATATACAGCCGTTATTGTATTTTACGCGAGACGCTGTGAGGCGTGTACGGTCCCGTTGCTCACGAGCATATTATTTTGACAAATATTCTGATTTTTGACATTTTTTCGGGGTTTTTCTGCAGTCAAGATGCCCAAAAGAAAGGTAAGGATGCACTGCAATATTTTTTATTTCTGAAAAAAAAACGAATTTTGTTATTTTGTACATATATGCCTATATTTTTACATTTTTCTGTTGCTGTTACGGGCTGTGATCGTGTAGTTGTTTTATAATGGCGGACAGTCGATTTTACATATTCACTGTCAGACTGTCAGTCTTGCCGCGCAGTGACGAAAACATGACCAAATAAACTCGACGTTTAACTTAAAATAAACCAGACGGGCATTTTAAAAACGACAAATACTGTAGCCTGTATATGTGCATTATTATTTCTATAATTATCCGAGCAAAACAAATCCTTTAACATCCTGTAAGATCCGCCTGATCACTTGATGATATAAATGGAGGGAACTTGCATGTCTTAAGATGCTGCTCGAGCTCCCACTGGCAACTATTACTAGTATTTCTGAACATAAGCCTTCACATTAACTAAGATATTAGCATTTTCACACTGCAGATAAGTGTTTGTGTTGGAATTTTACAGGGAAAAAATAGCTCTCATTTAATATTTTGCGTTGATATCAGATTGCGCACGTGTATTTTAGGTCCTCAAGTCAATTTTATTAAACATAATATGTGTTTGTACTGTTCTTTCGTGTCATTTAAGCTGCTCCTGTCATTGTTGATGTGCACAACGCCTACCCGAAACGTCAAGCTGCCATCTTTACAGCACCTGTGTCTTTAGAAGACGGTGCCTTACTAGTTATACGCGTTTTGACTGTAAATGTAATTTTTTTCTTTTTACTTAAGTGTTCAATGTGCTTTTGTGCGAGTTACAGTGTTTTCGTGCCGAAAACAAAGGAACTATACGCCGAGAATCGCCCCTCAATCGTTTAAAAGGCGCGTAGTGATGCGGCCAAACAAAAGGAAGCCGTCTTGCCCGCGCGCACTGACAGCCCGGATTTGAATTTGAATATGCGCGGGAAGACAGAGCAGAAATAAAGTCATCCGTTATGGAAAATAACTGCGGCTCATCGCCTGTGACGTAACGCGTTGTAACTGTCACATAGAGCGGTCTATTTTGTGTATTTCGACGAATGCGTTTATGTACAAAATATATATATATTTGATATCTTTAACGTTTTTGTGTTTTTTTTTATTTTACAGATTGATGGTGATAAGGCCGCCAAAGGCAAGGAGGAGGTTTGTCTATTTAAATATATATATATATAGTGTTTGTATATATTTTTTTTAATTATTTTTAATAAATTATTACATTAAAAAGTTTTTTTTGCATAAATTTGTCCTGCTTTTTGCTTGATGAATAACGCCCTTATTTTTAGTTTATGCCTATATTAGTTACATCAACCATCAGATAAATTTACTATAATGGCCGATTAATTTTCAGTGAATATAATAATTAGCATTTTATATTGGCTCCCCCACTCTTTAATATTTGGTTACATGATTGATTTTGTATTTTTTTATTTTTTTGCAGCCAACAAGACGCTCCGCGAGGTTGTCTGCTGTAAGTATCATCTTTAGGATCTATTCAATAAATAGATCTTTGTCTAATTTCTCTGTCTAATTAAATTCTGAATTGATTTACAGAAACCAGCTCCTCCTAAAGCAGAACCAAAGCCCAAAAAAGCCGCCGCCCCTAAGGTAAGGATGTAGTGTGTGTGTGTGTGTGTATAATGCCTTGCCTACTTGTTAACCCTCAAACCGCCGAGCGTGAATGCATCCTAATCCAGCGGTTCGGTGTGTGTTATTATTTCTACAATCATATTTTGTGTCATTGCTCGCACAGAAGCCAGCCAAGGGGAAGAAGGGCAGCAACCCTGCTGAGAACGGAGACGCCAAGGCAGACCAGGTCCGTCTGAAAACGTCTTTGCTTAAATCTTTACTCTAAGCCATCAGGTGACACTTAGAAGAGAGCTTAATAAACGAGACCCTCGAGTGCTTCTGCTTTTCGTTCAGTAGCATAGATAACACACCAACTAATTACTGGAGCATATTGGAGCTGTTTAACTGACTTGTTTTTAACGTTTTGATCCTTTTCCTCTAGGCACAGAAGGTTGACACTGCTGGTGATGCCAAATGAGAAGCTAATGAGTGTCTAATCCTTCTATGTACTTGGTGACTGTACAGTTTGAAATAACTATTTTTTACCAAGTTTTATATTAAGAATAACATTTATAGTTGACTTGTTGACTTGCTTTTGATGTATTGATTGATTTGACAGGAGTTACTATATTTCATTCATATCCATTTGTATCCCATTTTTTTAATCAAGCGTCTATATCTTGCCAGAACGGTTTGCCCTCGCTAAATCCGTCAGCGAAACGCAAGAATATTGTCCTAAAGTTTGTTTATTGCTTTCTCTATCTCTTTCTTTCTTGGTTTATCTTTGGATTTTAAACACCAAACATTCTCAAAAGGCAGCTTAAGAGTGTTTCTAAAATGTTTTCAGGAGGGTTTTCACCATGTTGTTAGCATTTAAATGTAGAAATACTGTGTTTATTTTTCTTTTTTTTTAGGGAAATTACAATGAAATTGTCACAAGAAAAAAAAAATGATTAAGGCAACAATGTTTAAATAAATTTACAATGTGAACCTTCAATTTCTTTAGATCTGTGTGTTCTGAATTTGTCTTTTTTTTTTTCTTTTTTTTTTTATTAAGTTATGTTCTGAAACAGTGGAAGGATATTCAGTGACTCTTAAAATGCTTTGTTTTAAATGGTTTTGAATAAAAAAATTAAAAAACTGTCCAGAAATTGTATATCATATTTGTCATCTTTTGCATGTGATGGTGGGCTAAATATAAATATAATTGATGACCTCATAAAAAAATAAATATATATACAGTGGTGGCCAAAATTATATTTTTTAATTACAAAAAGAACTTTTCTATTTAAATATATATTATATATATATACATATCAAAGCTGAATTTTCAGCATCATTACTCCAGTCTTCAGTGTCACATGATCCTTCAGAAATCACTCTGATTTATTGCTCAGGAAACATTTATGATTATTATCAATGTTGAAAACAGTTGTGTACAATTTTTTTCAGGATTCTTTGATGAATAGAAAGTTTGAAAGAACAGCATTTATCTGAAATAGAAAGCTTTTGCAACATAATAAACACTTTTGATCAATTTAATCCATCCTTGCTGAATAAAATTGTTAATTTCTTTCCACAAAAAAAAACTTACTGACCCCAAACTTTTGAACGGTAGTGATAATGTTACAAAAGCTAAAGACTGTTCTTTTAAACTTTCTATTCATCAAATAATCCTGAAAATAAATTGTACACAACATTGATAATAAATAAATAAATTCTGAAGGATCATGTGACACTGAAGACTGGAGTAATGACGCTGAAAATTTTAAAACACAGAAATAAATTGCGTTTTAAAATATATTCAAATAGAAAAGTTATTTTAAATTGTACAAATATTTCACAATATTACTGTTTTTGCGGTATTTTGGATCAAATGAATAAAGCCTTGGTGCGCAGAAGAGACTTATTTTAAAACATAATAATTTTGGCCACCACTGTATATAAACAGATACATAAACAATTAAGTAGTATTAAATCATTTGCATTATTATCAAATGATCATCTCACTAGCAAATTATTGTGTTTGGAGAATTTTGCTTTCTAACAGGCAAATGGCAATCACGTGCAGTTAAATGGCAATTTCTAGAATAGGTAACTGAGAATGCATATTTCTTATCAGAATAATCTAACAAATAGTGCATGCAGAGTGAATATGAGTTCAGATTCCAATCAACCAATCAGATTTGGGTTGCACTTTATTTTACAGTAGCACTTACAGTGTACTTACCTAATAAAGTACTAAGTGATATACGGTAGCCTAACTGGTTTAGGGGTTGGTTCAGGGTTACCTATTGTACAGTATGAATTGGAAAAGTTTTTTTTTACAGTCCTGTCAAGTTTAGGTGCCTCTACGTCGGTGTTATTCGCCTCTTATTTTGGGGATAACTTATTGTTAGGGATCGGACTGTTATCGTATAGGAATGTCGTTCTAGGATCAACAAAATATGATGATCCAGGAACATGAAGGTTTGTTGTAGTTACATTTGTTTCTCGCTAGATGTCGCTGCCGTTTAATAAACGAGAGAAAATGATTCAAACGGTAATTCATTCACTGTCCAGCAGGGGGCTCTGTTTATATCGCTCAGCAGGATGGGATCAAATAAGCATTTCAATCTCAGCAATATATGATTTTGTGACACGGTTGGGGGTAAAAACAGTTTTACTTTCTATTTTGAGAATATTTTCTGTGGGAGTTGGAATGTGTTCCCTGGAAAACTCCTCTAGCTCAGCACATGCGGCCTACACACTCCCAGAAGAAATGTTGACCAAATTTAAAACCATTTAAAGACTTGTAGGCTACTTCTTGTTGAGACTGGAGAGCACAGAGATCTTGTAGTGCTAAATATCAGACCGATTCTACTACATTGTCCTTGTAAAAGGCAAAATATTTTGTGATCGTTTATGAATGAAAAAAATAAATGCTGGAAAGTTTATCTTAAATTGTGTTTAACATAGTCGCAGTTTTTTAGATGATCATATAACTGGTTGACCTGCTAATTTGTTGGTCTTTAGATGGTTAACTTGATAATTTGTTGGTCTCTATCATGGATGACCTGCTAATTTGTTAGAAAGCGGATATGACCAATGGATAGTCAACATTTTGGACGGATTTCTAGTGCTATACATGAGTTGATAAATGGCGATCGTTTATGGTCTAAATTATATATTAGATCTAAGAGACAGAATTTTACTCCATTAACACTGAAGCAAGATCTTTTCTCGGGGTTCGCTGAGCGGAATTCGTTAATAACAACAGACAGAACAAATAAATGAAAGCTAAAGCCATGTGAATGCCAAGTGAGAAGATAACACGATGAGTAAATCTCGGTTTGTTGACCAAACAACTCTAGTCCAACACGTAGCTGTGTATTATTGGTAAGAAATCAATAAGAAGATGTCACTGATGTTCCAAACCGGTCTGAAACTCAAACACACGACTTTTGTGACAACGAGGGAAACGTGCAAGATGTGTTCTTCTGAACACAAGCATTAATCAACACTGAGGGTCTGCACGTCTATGTGTTGTGTCGTGTTCAGCCACACCTCCCACTGAATCTATAGGCGGACCGGGCTTCATATATAATGTGGAGGAACATCGTGTGCCTTGCTTCAGTGTTCTGCCACTCTCAACTCACGGCGGTCCATATCATCAGGTAAGCAAAAGATAAACACAAGATCAATGAGTTTCATGACAGTCATGGTTGCGCAAAAAGCGCAAAAATGTGTCAACGCAAGGTGGGATTTATACTACCCCGTTTGTAAAATTACTTTTCTAATTGCCAATTGGCAAATTCTGATACTGGTGGTAAATAACAGTATATTCCTGTGGTAAATAACAGTATTCCTGCACCAAATGCAACACAATATTCCCTAAATGGAATAAGTGAATTTATGGGTGTTTCGGTTAATTTTTTTGTTGTTTGTTTGTTAAAACTTTGCCGTATTTTGAAAACGCATTGACAATGTGTGGTTGATTGGGACACTTTTTCCAAGTTATCGCAATGGCAAAAAGTATCCCAATCACCCATAAGTCTTTTTTTTTATTTATAGTTTCATATGAGCAAGTTTCTTAATAACTGTATATGGAAAGATGATCAAAACTACTGTGTTGTAAACCTCATACGCTGCTCATTATGAATCTACTGAATGCAATATTGTTTGGTCCCAGGTTTTGCATTAATAAGACGTCTTAACCACAACTGGCAATTTGGTTGTTCATAATGATAAGGGAGAATGTATTAATTCGAAGACATTGTATTGAATGACTGTAAAATCCAGGTTATTTCTGTAATATTTCATGATAGTTTACTATTGTAAAGTGGCTCAACAACATTGTTGGAAATTAAGTTTTGATGGCATGTTCCACTTGACCTAAACATAGCTCGGCATTTTTGATTTGATCTTTGTTTATAGACCAGATAAGATGTTAAAATATGTTTCAGATCAGTGTCGTCATTGTGATTTATTTGAAATTTACTCCTACAACAATTATTACTTTTTAAATTCACCCAAACCTGTGGTTGGCACATTTGGAAGGGACTTTTTGGGGTCATTTCAGCTGATTGAGTGTCAGTTTGGAGATCAAATGTCTCCTGCAAATGTAATAGTATTTTTCTGTCATTAATGTAGAAGTGTGAATGGTAGCCGCTTGGTTTAGACTACTGATATTCACGTCTCTAAGGGCTGAATATTCAGATGCCGCTCACAGCTGTTTACAGTTGCTATCTGTTTCAAGTGATCCAATCACAAATGCTTTGCTGAAACTGCTTGACCTTTACACCTGGTATTTAAAGGGTGGTTGATTATGATTTTACCTTTTTAACTTTAGTGTGTAATGTTGCTGTTTGAGCATAAACAACATCTGCAAAGTTACAATGCTCAAAGTTCAAAGCAAAGGGAGATATTTGCTTTTAAAGAAATCGCTTTTTAAGGACTACAACAAACGGCTGGTAGAGACTACACGAGCTTCCTCGTGGGTTAGTGACATCACCAACCCTAGAATTTACATAAACCCCGCCCCCTGAACACGATTTATAGATTATCATGACAGAATATGCTAATCAATGACTAGAAGATAACTACACATAAGCTACATAAATTCATCAACTAACCATTCAGAAATGTCCTGTTGCTTCTACATGTTGTCACTTCTTTTCGAGTCTCTCCATCATTGTCTGACTCCGGTTTGAACATAAAAAGCTAAAAGTTTAAGAAATTTTCAGTGCATGTGTGTGTGAAGTAAAAGGACACAAGCTGTTGAAGCTCCGCCCCCTGTGCTGGGAGCATCAGCTCATTTGCATTTAAAGGGACAGACACAAAACTTGATTTTGATCGCCCTCAAAAAGTGAAACTTTAACATGCTATATAAAAATATCTGTGGGGTATTTTGAGCTAAAACTTCACACACACACTCTGGGGACATCAGAGACTTATTTTACATCTTGTGTAAAGGGCATTATACCACCCCTTTAAACGTCTCAAATCAAATGCATCTCTCTTGTCAACTTAGGTCCAGTATGGACTTTCTGGTTTCATAATTGCATTGACAACTTACTAAATTGGCATGTTGCTGCATGTTGGTAAAGTGCAAAAAAGTCAATTTTGTGTGATAAATGTGAAGTAATTTGTGATGTCATGTTACATTTAACTAAAATGAGGATGTGCTTCACATGATCTTGTGTGTTCATATCAGGCAGATGTTCTTATGTTTTGTGCATCTATATGTTTGTGCGCTCTGTAACTGGTCATGGTAACTCTTGAACAGTGGATGATTGATGCTTTGCTCCCTGTTTGAACCTTGATCCCTCATCATAAACCTAGATGATGCTTAATGTTTTGATGTCACTGCCTAGAGCTCTTGCTACAGAGCCATGTGCTCAAACCGTCGAAACTGCACATGCCACTAACATGAGAGGTTAGGATGAGGGCGGAGCTTAAGCTTTAGTAGGAATGGGAATGCTCTGTATGGCTGGGACTCACTCCGATTGGGCAATGATGTAAAGCTGAGCAGCATCACGGACACTCAAGCGAATGCGAAGCGAGGGATGCTGTGTCTGCTTTGTTCTCAGTGTATGAGAATGGAGGGAAGCCCCCAGACTCGTTTCAGACGTGAGGGCGAGTTAGACATGGGGGCGGGGCTTGTGGGGATGGTGGGATGAGGAGGAGGAGGAGGAGGGTTTGTTAAAGAGTGAAAGGAGGGGTTGCACTACGATTGCTTGATGCACAACAAAGCTTGAGGATTTCTCATTCAAACCCTAAACCCTCCAAACCAAAATAATAAAAAGGGTTTTTATTTTGTACAAGGATAATGAGTCCTGTTTTAGGGTTAATGAAAGACTCTTTTTGCATATATTTTTTTTCAAATTAAGAAACATTTCCGCTAAATACTGATTACTAGCCAAAAGTATTAGTTTTATGGTTATATATATATATATATATATATAATTTATATTTATTTATATACATGATACATTGTTCTCTTAAAGGGATAGTTCACCCAAAAATTCTGTCATTTACTCATCCCTCAAGTTGTTCCAAACCTGTATGAATTTCTTTCTTCTGCTGAACACAAAAGATGATATCAGTAACTAAACCGTTGCGGGGCCCCATTGACTGTAGTGTTTTCTTCTTTTTTTTTCCATACTGTGGAAGTCAGTGGGGCCCCACAACGGTTTAGTTACTGAATTTATCTTTTGTGTTCAGCAGAAGAAAGAAATTCATACAAGTTTGGAATAACTTGACAGAATTTAAATTTTTGGATGAACTAACTGTTTAATACTCTCATAGTGCACAAAATTCTTGACAATGTCACAAATTAATATCTACAAATATAGCTTTCTCTTTTCTCTTTGGTTCTCATTTCTCTTTGGTTCTGGGGATGAAATGTTCTTGACAGGTTTTATGAGATTTGCCCTTGTACTTTTATTAACTAAACAATAACTGATCAAAAGTTAAAAGATCTTGTTGTAGAAAATGACTACTACCATGGTTAATAGGTTTTATAGTTGGATTTTATTGTAGGTATGGCTGGATTTTTATGGCTATAAATTATTATCTATGTGTCAACAAGACCAGCCTCAGGGATTCACATCATTTTAAATGTGCACTTATGACTTGCAATACAACAAAAATGTTGAAGGGTGACTCTAATGCCCTGTTTACACCTGGTATTAAGATCTGTTTCAGTCGATTGGATCACAAGTGGACGATGCTAAATACAGGTTTAAACGGGGTGTAAAATGTTTTGAGCTTGTCCACTTTCGACCACTTCTAATGGTAGTTGAAAACTGAATTGCTTTCGTAGTGTAAACACTGATCGAATGTGTTCAAACAGCCACAAAAGACCGTCTACTCTCCAAATACTGACCTAATGCGTAAACATTATGGGAAGCGCTCTAGCCAGATGGGATTTAAACTTTGTCGGCTGAAGATCCAAGTTTGTTTTGAAGACGAAAAATGTACCAAGCACAATGTTCTCTCACCGTTCCTGATTTCTAACACACACTCATAGTGTTCGGCTGGTCTTGCGACTGTCAGAGCAGAAGCAAAAGCTCCTGCTCTCCGTATTTTTTTCCGTCATCTCCGGGCGCGTTCATATGTAAATTGCGTGAGCTTACTTTGTGCATTAGATTGAAAGATCTGAAAAAAACATACATTTACCCTCCTCTAGAAGATATCAGGACAGAAGTGGTTAACCCTTGTGTTATGTTGCGGGTCAATTTGACCCGTTTAGATTTTCTAGTTGTTGGAAATACTGGTTAACCTATGTTTTTTTTCTTGATATTTTGTGACTTTTTCTCATTTATCATCATGAACATGCATGCAAAGTTTCAACATGCTGGTGTTTTTTGTCATATATACAAACAAAATTACTGTTCCTTTCGTGATGTTCGCGGGTCAATTTGACCCGCATATTTTAACGCTCTAAGGCAACTGTACGGACCCAAAATAATAACATTTCTTGGTTATATTTTGTTATTTTATTTTTTTACTACCTTATGAAGCTAAAAAAATAGATTTTCCACATTTATTTTAATAGAGAAAAATATTTTGTCAGCCACAGATGGTAAAAATTACCTATCATTTATTTTTTCAAGCTACCTGAAATAATATTAAACCTTTCTTTTTTTTTCTTGATATTTTGTGACTTTTTCACATTTATCATCATGAACATGCATGCAAAGTTTCAACATGCTGGTGTTTTTTTTTTTTTTTGACATATACAAACAAAATTACTATTACGTTTGTGATGTTCGCAGGTCAATTTGACCATCATAGGCAGCTATTCAAAAGCAACTGTACAGACACAAAATAAAAACATTTACTTTCTGTATGTCAGGGCATCAACTCCAGTTCTAAAGTGTAAGTGTATCTAAAAGTGCTCTAACCCAAACCAAACACACTTGAAAAAGCTAAATCATGGTGTTCAGAATTAATTGCAAATTACAAATGAAAATCTTTGACAGACACAGATAGTAAAATAAGCTCTCTTTTATATATTCAAGATATCTGAAATATCTTGAGACTTCGACATAGACAGCAGGAAAAATGAGCGCAGATTGATTAATTGTTCAGTTATGATGTTCTAAGCAAAAAAAAAAAAAAAAAGTAAAAAAAAATTGTATATGCAAATATATATAAATATAATGTATATTCAATTTTTTTCAAAACAAAACAGTTTTAAAAAATGGTTAAAAAACATTTTCATTAAATCATATTTTCAGATATATATTTTTTGGAATATTTGACAAATGTTGATATTAAAAGTTTACAGTTTGTACCTGAATCTTTGTTGTTTTTCATAGTGTGATTTTTTGACGAATTGTATTGAATCCAATTAGGGTCAATTTGACCCGAACCATAAGGGGAGTGCACAGAATTCCAACATAACACAAGGGTTAAAAGTGGACAAAAGAGACAGATTAAAACACCAGGTGTAAACGGGAATGTGTCTCTCGTCTACTTGTGATCCGATCGACCAAAGTGCATCTTAATACCAGGTGTAAACAGGGCCTCACTCTGGAAGTTGAAAAGGACAGTCTAAAGTGAAGTGTGTGGTCATTTGATGTTTAAATGGTCTACAGTTTGATATCTGTCAGGTTCTTTGTCTTTATAAATAACTCATGCGTGAATAAATGAGACTTTCATTGTCTCACAATCTTGTTATGGAGCTTAATTAAATCCCATCATGATAGAAATTTACAGTGGAAACTATTTTTCTCACTGAAGAGAAGAAAATGTTTCCCCTTACCACACCATGCTCCAAAAGACCGGAGTAGTGCTTCCCAGTCTTTGTAACTGCAAGGTCCTCCATTGTCAATATTTGAAGGCCCACATGCACAGGCTGTGGAATTTCCTCTTCTGCTGAAAGCAAGTGTTTTTTTGTTGTTTTTTTTTTTTCCAAGCTTATTTTTAATTGAGAGAAACTAGGGTTCACATGACTGTCAAGTCACATTGTCTATTTAATCTTTCCTTAAAGCGGTTTTCTTGGCCTTAAATGTTAGATTTTTTTCAAAATAACGGATGTTATAAAGCCCTCTACCGAATCAGGTCATTGAGATGATCTTTTGTTACATCACTCTTTGTAAAATCTGCAGTGATGCATTCTGTAATTCAGACCGGTGAAGTGGAATAGAGTTGCATAACAAAAACACTTTGCCATGTGGTCTGTGGCGTAGAAGCATAATGTTGTGTGAATGCGGTCACTCCGTCCTCACTTAGAGGCAGGATAATCGAGGCTGATCTTGACAACACGTTGAGTATTTGTCACGATTTCATAAATGCAAAGTGTGTTCTTTTTGTTCACATGGCTATTGAAGTCATTCTTCCAAAGGCAAAGTGGGTGTGTACATGTGCAAGCTAGAAAGCCCTATGATGCATTCTGACAGCTGTGCATGGTGAAGAGAGAGAGAAAGAGAGAGAGCAACACACAATCCGCCAATCTGACGGCAAGAGATCAGGTTGTATAAAAGGGCGGAGCTCCTGAGAAAACTTCCTCTTGGAGCAGCTTCTTCATTTGCTGACCGCTCATGCTGTTTGCAGTCTGACTGGCAGAGGTCTCTGCATTTAAAGTCCAACTTCGGCTGCTAGAAATGAGGTTTCATGGCTAACCTTTAAAGATCTCATTGGTTTTTCCATTCCAGCTGTTTTTGGAGTTTGCCTTGGAGCAACAACGACGGAGTCATTTTCCTTTCCCTGAACAAGCGTGCATTTGCAGCAAGGTTGGTAGATGCATCCCAGACATGTATCTACCATTGCCTTCTCACTTCTTGCCACTTTACAAGTGGTTAATGTAGTTCTAGTTCCTGCACTTGTATATCATATTTTGAGTACCAGATTTGCAGTTGTTAGTCTAAAACGTCTAGCTGGTCTAAACTCCGATGAGTCTGAATCGTTGTTTTGTGATCTGTTCTGAATAATGGTGCCTTGCAGGCTTTGGATGAGTTTTTCTTCTGTTTCTTATTTGAGTCAGAGTAGGTCTGGTTCAAACCAGCACAGTATGTATTTTCAGACAACAGATTACTGTCACCCAGACGTGATTCTCTGCATTAGTTCGGGATTGTTGCCTACGGCGTGAAGTGTTCCCTTGCTTTTGCATCAGCCATATTTGGTTTATGGCAAAACAAACTCTTTAAAAAATTTTTTTTTTTTTTTTGGTGTTTCTTTTAACCCTAATTTTGAACTTTCCAAGGACCATTTCAAGGTTTTAATAGCATTCTTCTAATGATTTTCAGTCAGAATGGCTGAATAAGTGGTCCTTTTTGGCGCACTAATTATTTAAATGTTCACAATAGATTGCATTCTGTTCTGTTTTTTTTTTTTTTAATTGACTCGTCCTGTCCGGTCTACAGGTTCACGCCTCGGCATTGCACAACCCTTCGGGAAGTTTGTTTCAGTCGTGTGGCGCACAAAAACAGCAGTGATGATCATCAGACTCGGCAGACTGACTCCTGGATACTTCCGTCTTCTGCAGGTTGGTATTTGTTAAAATCTTTTAACTTGGTTAAATATGTGAAAAGTGAACCTTTTTGGATTGCATGTATAAATGGGTCATCTCATGAGGAACCAGGATTTCCTCAAATCTATTGTTAATTGTACTGTGAAAACATACGGGAGCTTTCAGAACTCTTCTTTCCAGTGAAAAAAATTCATTTATTTAAACTAAGCTGCTTAAATCTCTTGATCTGACATCTTAGACCCATCATTAATATGATTGCTCACATTTAAACATCAACCTATTCGGTGTTCACCAAAAAAATTAAAAGCGCATCAGAGAATAAATGAAATGATATAGTATGATATGACCCCTTTAAAATGCATGCATGTGTGACGCTTACATAATGGCTTTTGTGAGGAGCAAGTAATGTTGGTTAGTTTGGGACGTGTAAATGTCCATTGGAAAGATCAGACTGGTGCCGGTCTGGCTTTTACACTGCATTCCTCATGGCTAAAAGCGACTGAACTAATTATATGAACAATGACCGTGAAGGGCTGAATGAAGGCTATGTACACATGGGAAATACCAGTTTAAATTCATCTCTCATGAGCTTGATGTAATTCTCACGACTTGGAATATAAAAATAGCGTGAAAGCCGCAGGGGGGAATGGTAGTAAACAAGCAACTATCTTGATTAATTTGTTTTGACAGACATTCATTTTAAAGTTTTAACATTCAAAACATTGTCAATCCTTCATCTTGAATAGCAAATTTAATTATTGGACTAATATTGGGGTATAACAACACCTACCTTTTCCATAGTGTCACAATAGTTCAGATTTTTACAGTATTGAGCTGCTTTTTCCAACAATCAAACTAATCAAACACTACTAGAACTACTTTGAAATGTCAAGCTTATTACTTCAAATACTGACATTAAAACCCAAGAACATTTAAAAATTGTTCTTGAAGTTTGAACAAATCCTCCTGTTAGTCAGTTTAATAACCTGTCCTTTAATTCGACAATAATTTTCCATACATCACAAAACTCTGAATCATTAAGTTTGCAATGCATAAAAATCTGGCCTAAAATAATACCATTAGGCAATCTTATTGTCAAGCCCTGCCCTAATGATTAAATGCTTAATCTTTTTAATCTTAAAAAGATTATCATCTTACTTTTCTTAGACCCCTCTAAACCTACTTGCTTTAATGGAGATTGCAGAGACTTGTTAAACCGTCTTAATGTCGTCACCTTGAGGTTTGCGGTGGTTAAACCCGAGTGTGGCGTCATTCAATGAGCTTTTATAGACTCCACTTATCACAACAAATACTGTCATAATCCTTCATATCTGGTTGTAAAATCATATTTAATTAAAGCTACCCTTTGTAACTGCATGAGTCTTGTGGAATAACGGTGTTTTGGTTGTGCTTTGCACCTCTGCATGGATGAATGTGGATACTTTTTGCTCTCTCTCATTAAAGACAACCTATTTTACCCTTTTTTAAAGTCTCAATTTTGTTTTTGGGCTCTGCTAGAAGAGGTTTTCATGCTTGAATTTTCAAAATCCATTGTTGCAGCTTGTTTCTTCCCAGTCTGTCAGTAACGTTTTGTTTAGTTCCTGTCTCTATGAAGCCCCTCCTTCTGAAAAGCACACTGAGCTCTGATTGGTCGGCTGGAGCAGTGTGTTGTGATTGGTCAGTCGCTTTGATCGTGTTTGAGAAATGTCCCACCCTTCACCATAACCACAAGTTTCAACCCACTACTAACGCAACTCAACTTTTTGCGTATGCCTTGGGTGGGAATTACTTAAATAAGGAATATTGTGGTCTTTATGAGGAAGTCCGATGATTGTACAAAATTTTAAAGCATTTAGAAGATTATGGCCTTGTTAACAATCCTTTTTCCCATTCTTTTCGCAGAGGCAGGTAGCGGGAGAGGTTCAGGCCCCGGCTCACGACCGCTCCGTCAACCAGATCGCCATGATGCTGGCCATCATGGGCCTTGGCATGTCCTACTACAGTGCCAAACAGATGACCGAGAAGGTTCACCATGAGCCCGCCCCGTGAAGATGCGCTCCTGTCCTTCGGAGTGACGGCATCCGGAGAAGACGAAGCCAAACGGAAGATGCAGTTGGATGTTGAAGATGTTCAGACTCTGTCACACTACACCTTTCTATAACTGTTGGATTTCCAGCGATCGCACACCATGGTGCCTCTGCTTAGGGGTTCTCTTGCTTTAGTTTCGCTCTCAATGGGGTCTGGAAGGGGTTGAATGTTGTGGCCTGAGTTTCGATAGCTGCCGTGGTACATGCATATCAGAGAGTCAATCAATTCTGCTGTAGGTTTACTGGGAAAAAACTCGAGCTCCATCATATGGAGCTCAACTCTGAGCCATAATGTCTTTTAAAGGGAAGGACCTCTGCATTTGAGATGTACCAAGCAACTATTGAAAGCAGGGCCACTGCACAAGAGTGAAATGCTGGATTTATTTAAGATTTCCCCCGTAAAGATGCTATTGAAGAACGTCAGAGACTTGAGGACTTATAGCGGAGGTACTGCTCTACAATACTACACTTGTTTTAGACACTTTAGGAAATTTATTGCAGTACTACAGAGAACGTTCGAGGACCTTATGTTAAAGTTACTTATCTTTCTTTCATCATAACAAACAATAACTTCATATCATCTTGTTTGTTCTGGGAAATGGCTTAAAAGCCGACTTTCTATGTGCAATTGCATGAGCTTAAAGCTTTTTTTTTTTTTTGTTAGTGAAACCAATCCATATGTTGTTTCTAATACTTTTTGTGATAATGTGATTAATGATGATGACGAATGTACTGTATGTTATATTTTTAAGACACAATGATCAAATAAAGCTGTGAATAATTTGAACACGATCAAGTAATGGGAAGCAAGTCATGACTCAAGAAGGTTTAGAAGAACGTTATAAAATAAGTTCTCAGAAATTGTCCGCTGTTGACAATGTCATTCCTGCTGAGTCGAGTTCCACACCGAAACCATATGAAGGGTTTTCGTGTCGACTGAAGCGTGCCGTTGAACAGGAAGTGGGCAAAGCCTCAGGCAACAACTTCCTCTATCTGCACGCAATATTTGTCTACCATCCTGCCTGTTGCATCTGGCTTGAAATCTGGCCCACTTTCCCTATTCAATAGATGTCGGTTAAACACAACATTTGTACACCTTGTAACATAAGGTGCATCTGCTCCATCACTCTCCTGAAATACTAAGCAATTTAGCCCTGAACCGTATTTATACACGTACAAGAACACAGATGCATCTACCAAGACGCATTATTTTCCTCATATTCTCCATTGTTGCGGCTCCTCTCTTCCCAGTCTGTCAGTAATGCTCTGTTTAGTTCCTGTCTCTATGAAGCCCCTCCTTCTGAAAAGCACACTGTGCTCTGATTGGTCGGCTGGAGCAGTGTGATGTGATTGGTCAATCGGTTCGAGTGTGTATGGGAAATGTCCCGCCCCTTACCATAACCGCCAGTTTCAACATACTAACGCAACTCAACCAGGCCCCGCCCCTTTATTCTGCGTATTAATTATTTAAATGAGGAATATTGCCTGCGTCTGACATGACGAGCTCTCTTGAGTAGCTACATATTTTGAATAAGTAATTACTTCACGACCACTAAAAAAGTATGTATGAATGTAATCTGGACGTCCGCCGGAAGTAGTTGGTCATCCGGGCACTTTTTGCCCTCTCTTTTATGAGTGCTGTTAATTCGGACATACTTTGGTCACATGCTGTTTTTCGAAAACTCAAGACTGCAATGGAGGCGTTTCAGGGAGTTCAGAAACACTGACACTGACATAGAGAATAACTCTCACTGGAAGGAAATTTGCAGAGCTTTCTCATGCTCAAACAGCAACATCACACACTAAAAGAAAAAAAAGAAGCATAATCAAACCCCTTCCTGATTTTGGTTAAAACCCAATGGTGAATTGCGTCCAATCCACCCAACTACCACCAAATGTTTCTTTTGACGCCATGATTTTCCCATTATTACCAAGCAGTTAACACACCATTGCTGTGTGGATGGGGGAGCGAGTGTGTTTTTAAGCGTTCGCTCGGATGCTCGCGGCAGATGTGATGTCCTGTGACAAGCCGAGGCCACGTTGCATGACATGTTTTATTCCGCCAATCGCCTTTAGCTCCTCCTCTTTCCGCTCTACTCTCTGATCACTGGGCAAACTTGCCCAAAAAATACTGCTGGGGCAGTTCTGACATGCTAGCTCAGATCATGAACCTCAACACGCTCGTCCCATTGGCTGTCTGGTGATGCATCATCATGGTGTCTTTACAGTGAAACAAAAGGATGGGGATCACGTTGGCGGCAGCGTAATGCACATGGCTGCTAAAAGGGATGGATAAAGAAATACCTTAATATGAGGTAGCAGAGGCCTTTTCTGTTTGTTGTTTTGATGGTGATTTGTACATGTAAGAAGCACTTTGAGTTTGAAATATGGTGAGAATCATATTTTCTATATGATTGATTGCTTTTGTATTAACGAATGACACTGAAATGTGAATTAAAACACAGATGTGATGCTGTCTGTATGTCCATATAGATCATTAAGTGACTTGTTTTGTTGCTCATGCCATGTTGCTATGTTTCATTAAATTCATTTCAATCATGTCTAATTTCAGTTGTTGTTTTCATCGCCTCACACATTTTTCCTAATTTAGTGGTTTCAACTGGTGCGAAGCAGGTCTTTTTTGTAAACAGCAGGGGAAAAAAACAATGCAAAATACAAATGCAACTTAGTAAAACAAAATAAATGGACAATGCTTCTCATATACACTGCCATTCAAAAGTTGGGGGTCAGTAAGATTTTTTTTCCGGAAAGAAATTAATACTTTTATTCAGCAAGGACGCATTAAATTGATCTTAAAAATGTTTTATTCATCAAAGAATACTGAAAAACTGTATTGCAGTCCCTGTTTTCATCATTGATCAAAATGATTTCTGAAGGATCATGACACTGAAGACTGGAGTAATGATGCTGAAAATTCAGCTTTGAACACAGGAATACATTAGTTTAAAATATATTCACATATAGAAAACAGCTATTTTAAATTGTGATAATATTTCACAATATCTCTGTTTTTGCTGCATTTCTGATCAAATAAATGCAGCCTTGGTGAGTATAAGAGACTTCTTTCAAAAAAAGCTTAACGACCACAAACTTTTGAACAGCAGTGCATTTTGTTATCAAAGGTCATGAAGGTCACGTAAGTGCCAGTAAGTCTGGGCTACCCCGCGAGAAAGCAAAAGGCTCTCCTGAGAATTAACATTTGAACTCTCTCTTGCATGTAACAGCAACATCCGAGACACAGCACACACCTCAGTTTTACTTATCATCCCCCTCTTCTCCTCCTCACCTAAAACTCACTAAAAACCTATGCAATGTTAAATGTGTACAATAAGTAATTATACATGTTTGGTATAATTTGAAATGTCTCAGTGCGACTGGTACAAAGGTCTCATTCCCAAAGAAGTAAAACAAAAGGTTTTTAAGAGTTTAGAGACAACTTGCACACAGAGGAGGGTGCGTCTTCCAGGCAAATGGCATCCAGCTCTCAAAAGATGTAAACTCTGAATGCAAATTCTCATTGTATTAAAGGTGTGTACACACACGAAGGACACATATATCGCTCGGCCTACAGGCCTTGATCACTATCAGCCCCTCTGTGCCTTTAGGGACTCCAAATGGTCCTAGTGGTAGAAAGAGGGGGTGGAAAACAGTAGCAAATGTCTTTGTTCATTTCAAGTATCTTGGATTATTTTCAATCCTACAGTCATCTAATCATAATCTACAGTATCTCTACAGATCCAGACAACATTGTGAATTTAAAATCTGGGTCTATGAAAACCAGTTGTGACTGAACATGGACTTAAATCATGTCATTAAATATCTCCAGACACTCATATCTCTGTTCTTATCCCACAACAAGCACACACAGGCGTTTGACATGATGTCTTGGTTCACGTGCCGGTCCGTGCCTGATGTTCTGTCTGGACCGTGACAAAGATCACTGTGTGTCGCAGCATCTGCTCTGTCAGCCGCTCAGTGGAAATACGCCATCATGTTCTCATCCGCGTGTTTGTCCTTCTCTCTCTTTCATCAGGGTTTGTAGGAGAGAGTTTATCACTGCAGCAATGTTGGATAATCCTGCCTATAAACCTGACTTGTGGTCATTTCCCATCGTTTTGATTTGATATACAGTAGTGGCCAAAAGTGATGTCCAGCCTAGGAAAATTGACATCTTCACCCTTTATTTCAACATTATTAAATATCTAAGCATATTGCATTGTGCTTGGAGCCAACAGTTTTATTTGTGATAATAACAAAATGAAACATGACAAATTGTTTGGACATAATTTTTGGCATACAAAGAAAATCTTCATACAAAGAAAATATGATGCAAAAACAAGAGAACCAACAAAATATTTATAACTGATTATGTTGTATGCTTTTATTTCTGTGAGCTTTTAGGTTTTCTATGCATTTTATTTTGCATAGTAAAATAAAATCTGTAGCTGTTTTTTTGCCAAATAATTTTGTAAGACAAATATCTTAACCAAGTTTAGTGTTTTTTCTTCCTTAACATTTAAAATATAATATACCCCTATACTGTATCTGACCAAAAGACAAAGCCAATATGACATTAAAATGTATACTATTGACTACTTGAATATTCACTTACATGTTATTTAAAATAAAAAAAAAAATAATATATATTTTTTAATACATTTATCTTCAATATGTTTTTTTTTATTATTATTAAAGGATATTACACAAAATATATCTTAAAATCTATGTTTGTTTGTTTTTTTCAGCTAAAATCACAAATACCTTTTCCCTTTTCTACATCTGACTCCATTATGGCATGTAAACCCCATTTTCACAATCTAATTTATCCTGTTTCACTCAAAATACTTCAGATTTTAGGATGTAAAATGGTTGCATAGAGTGTTTCTCATTGACTTTGTCAGATTTTGTTTTAGCTGTTAGCGAATTAAAAGATCCCTATATACGAATAAACACGAATATATATTTAACAGTTTTATTTTTCATATTTTAATGTTTTGCAGAGGTCTCTTGCTGCTCTACAGATTTGATCAGATTTGTCACAGATCTCACATTTCTCATCAAATTCTTCCCAGATCAAATGATGCTGCTCATCTGCATTCATATTCCAACTCTAGTATATCTTAATTGTTTTGATTCTGAGATGTAAACATGTTCATTCTTAATCAGTTATAACTGTGCATCATGTGTGTATTTATCAGTGTTGGTGTGTTTGATGCAAAATCACATAGTAAAACCATCCCTCTGCATGTGATTGCAGTGGTTGCTATAATAAAACCGCATGTATTTTAGTCAAAAACCCTTGAAAGGCAAATCTGTGCGGTCTGATGATCAGCCAGACTTGGCGATGGACGTGGCCATTTTGGGGAATGAAGCTTTGGAAAGATTATATTTGAGCCCTGTTGCAAAATAGAGAAGTTAAAATGATGACTCAAGGTAATGAGGACACTAACATAATCGTATCATTTTTTTCATCAGCTTATTTAAATCTGAAGATATGCAAGTTACACTCTGCCATCTGTTAGCACGTTCTTTTGTGCTCTGAAAACATGCAGTCAGTCAACCATTGAATATTTAAGGTATATATGACTTTAATAAAACTGCATTAAGTTCTTTCAAAATAACACCTTAAGTACACACTGTATATGTGTGAAGTATAAAGTACACTACCATTCAAATGTTTGGGGTCGGTAAGATTATTTAAGGTTGTTCTTACCAAGGCTGCTGTTATTTTACCAAAAAGTGGTAAAAAACAGTTAAATAGTGTTTTCTATTGTAAGGAATTTAAAGTGTAATTTATTCCTGTGATCAAAGCTGGATTTTCAGCATCATTACTCCAGTCTTCAGTGTCACATGATCCTTCAGAAATCATTCTAATATGATGATTTGATGATTATTATCATATTTTTGTGGATTCTCAGATTTCAATGAACAGCATTAATTTGAAATAGAAATCTTTTGCAACATTATAAATATATTTAATGTAACTTTTGATCAATTTAATGCATCCATGCTGAATAAAAGTTTTAATTTCGTTCAAAAAACGAAACTATTGAATACAAGTTTATATCTTGAAAAAGTGCACTTTTTTCCACAAGTGGTTATTTGTGAAGAGCTTGACTTCATTTGTAAGCGAGAACATCTTTTCCCTGGAGCAGCTTGAGATCAGCATGTATTTTAATCACACAAAGCATGTTTTAGTAAAAGACCGAAAGCTTAAATTACGCTGCAAATCAATTTTGCACAGAAGCATTTTTATAGAACCTGAGTGTTATAAATGCAAGTAAAATGGTCATTGAGTGTGAGAATTCAATATTTTTCATATCATGATCTATATATCTTTCTTCTCACATGATAAAATAATTTCAGCACAGAGCTCAAACTCAAGCACCTTCATTGAACCTTGAGTGCAGTTGTGTTTTGCTCATAGTTATTGTGACACTCACACTGCGCTATTGACAGACGTGTGCAGATCAACTCATCTAAACACTGACGTAAGGGCTGGATCATTTCAGGGAACAGGTGCTGGGAGACATCGGAGTGGTTCAGGTGGAAACATAGGCCTGGCATGTGGAGAGACAGCCAAAGTGTGTTTGACACGGGACACTATTGGTCAACAGATGCGCCCGTCACAAATGCTGCCCTGAATAGGATGAGAAGAGGATTTTGTGTGAGATTCATCATAGAGACAACAGCTGAATGTGGCATGTGCTCTGTGATTGGCTGGCTCACGTCACATGACTGAGTTACATAAAAAGTACATGAATCTGCCCTACATTCTGATGTCAACAAACTTAAATTGATGCCTTTGGCAGATTAATTTTATCCAAAACTACTTATAAAGCATTTAAATTGTATACATTTGGTAAAAATGTATGTAAAATCCAAGACAAATTTATAAAGCTGTATCAGATCATTTTAACGCGCATATTTCTCTGGCCTCTGAATGATCAACATGATCAAAACTTTGCTGAAAAACCTGTTGCACACGTGATAATACATGCCTTCTGTCATCTGGCTGAAAGTTTTTAGCTTCAGTGTCTTTTTGCTGTGAAATCTTTTTTATAAGGTAAACATAAGAACTTATGTTCAAGATGAACATTTACTGAACTGAAGCAATGGTTTACTTTATTATCCATACATCATTTATTTTTATTTTTATTTAGAAAAATCATGTTCAAATATGATCCATCAGGCTTTTGAGGAACGTTTATTTTTTTCATCTCTCGATCATCATTGTATGTTTTGAAACTACAGAGCTTTGATCATAAAAGTAAGCATTTAAATATCTTAATAAGAAATATTATTGGCAGATTTAGAGTGACGACTGATATTTATATGCGTTTTATGTGAGTAGTCTGTTCTACTGTTGAAAAGATCTCATTGCTTTACATTAATGCTTCAGAGATTTTCATATTTTTGTCCATATAAATATCAGCATCTGCACCAAATTGCATATGGGGCTTCTGAATTTTTTTTTGCGTTTTTTCCCTCCCGCATATTGTCACTATTTCATACGATATGAGCCATAAAAGCCTGATGTCAAATATCAAACGATCAAATATGATGCTAAAACATATGCAAACTTTTGCTTAGATTTTGTTTTATATATTTATTATTTTATATTAGGTTATATATATATATATATATATATATATATATATATATATATATATATATATATATATATATAATATGTATATATATTAAACCTAATATAAAATATTAAATATATAAAACAAAATCTATAAGCAAAAGTTTGTCAGTAATTTTTGTCAGGCTTTACACACACACACACACACACACACACACACACACACACACACACACACACACACACACACACACACACAAAACTGGTCAAGAAACGGTTTTTACTCCGAAATTGCTATTAATAATTACAAAGAAACTGCAAGTAACACTTTGACTTAAACATAAAATTTTGAAGTAGAAAGACTGAAATACTTTCTTGTAAAACATACAATAATCTTTTGAAACTTTAAAAAAATATTTTTTTCTTTACAGTGCAGGGTTAAGAAGCACTTTTGCCTTATTTTGTTTTGTTTCATTGCCAGATTTGTATTCACTTGTTTTAATCACTAAATGCCATTGTTGCTGAGTAGGAAAGGAAAGTGTTGAGCATGTTGGGTTGTGTAATGTTGTCACATTCTTCCTATGAAACTCTAGGGGCCATTTTTGTTGCACTTCAGTGCCATGTGATATTTTAGTCACTTATTCTGTGCACATGAGGCCCGGGGTCCCATTTCAACAGGTTACAGCTATAATTGTGGCAGATATGTAAGAATGAATATGTGTGTACATCCAGGACATCACTGGAGGCCTTTGAATAAAAGTGAGTTCAAACATGCAGGAAAACCTGCTGAATAACTGCAGTGCAACCAGTTTGAACCAGTTACCAGAGACGGGTGGGGGCAATACAAACAGAACCAGATCTCAGTACGGAGAAACACAACACTGGAGTTTCAGAAATGTGTCTTTGGGAAGGTTTAGCCTGTTGCATTTTAGCAGCAGTTCTGGGAAGAGTGTCAATATGTGCCGAGATCCTCTGGCTTAACTGCAGGGTCACGGTTTGATTGGCAGATAATAAATATACAGATCAAAGGGATATCTGAATATAGTGTGAATCACTTTGGATAAACACATATGCCAATAATGTAAATGTAAAATGTAATGTTATATTAAGCACAAGTTCACTGCCTCTCAAACTAAAAAAAAAAAAATAATAATAAATTAACACTTATATTCAACAAGGATGCATTAAATTGATGAAAAGTGACATTTATAAAGTTACAAAAGATTTCTGTTTCAGATAAATGCTGTTTCTTTTGATCGTTCTATTCATCAAACAAAAATTCGAACACAAAATGTATTATGTTTTCAGCAGCACACCTGTTTTCAACATTGATAATAATCATAAATGTTTCTTGAGCATCAAATCATCATATTAGAATGATTTCTGAAGGATCATGTGACACTGAAGACTGGAGTAATGATGCTGAACATTCAGCTTTGATCACAGGAATAAATTACTTGTTGCAATATATTCACACAGAAAAAGTATTATTTTGAATTGTGATAATTTTTCACAGTATTACTGTTATTTTTATTCAAACAAATGCAGCCTTGGTGAGCAAAAATGTTTTATTTGTTTATTTTTGCAGTAACATGCATGTTAAAAGCATCCTAAAATAATCCAAAACAGTGCATTCAGGATTCAAATAAAAATGCACGTTAAATGTAACATTTTATATTATTAGTTGCATTTTTAAGTTAGTTGCAAAGATTCTCCTAAAGTCCTGTGAAATTCCTCGAGGACATAGAGACGATTGCTGGGGCTGATCACTGCATTCCTCACAGGCACGGGGGGGGGGGGGGGGGGGGGGGGGTATTCTAATGACCACCGAGCCTCATACTGAGCCACATAACCATACCTTACATGAGGGGCAGAGGTCAAATGGTGCTTGCGTAACAGAGGAGCTCTGATTTATGAAATCGTTGTCAAGTAAACAGCAGGTTTGCTAATGTGGAAGTCACCCCATATTAGTATCTATGGTCTTTCAACACATTTTTAAAAATTTGAGTTCTGTTCCATCACATTCTGCAGTTGTTTTTGAATACATGTACAAAAGCATAAGCCCCAATATTCCCATAAACCCATACTTCAAGCGAAGTGGAAAAACAAACTGGTGTGATGTAATTTCTAACTAAATCAAGCCAAAATTAAGTTGCTTTTGGGAGTTTGAAACAGCTTGCCAAAGCAAACTTTCCAGAAAAGTTATTTCCGGCTGTTAAAGGGGTGGTTGATTATGATTTCACTTTTCTGACTTTAGTTAGTGTGTAATGTTGCTGTTTGGGCATAAACAACATCTGCAAAGTTACAACGCTCAAAGTTCAAAGCAAAGGGAGATATTTGCTTTTAAAGAAATCGCTTTTTAAGGACTACAACAAACGGCTGGTAGAGACTACACCACATTCCTCCCGGGTTAGTGATATCACCAACCCTAGAATTTACATAAACCCCGCCCCCTGAACATGATTTATAGATTATCATGACAGAATATGCTAATCAATGACTAGAAGATAACTACACATCAGCTTCATAAATTCATCAACTAACCATTCAGAAATGCTTCTACATGTTGTCACTTCTTCTTGAGTCTCTCCATCATTGTCTGACTCTGGTTTGAACATAAACATTGAAATTTTCTGTGCATGTGTGTGTGAGGTAAAAGGACAGGAGCTCTTGAAGCTCCGCCCCCTGTGCTGAGAGCAGCAGATAATTTACATTTAAAGGGACACACACAAAAACGGTGCGTTTTTGCTCACCCTCAAAAAGTGACAATTTTAACATGCTATATAAGAATATCTGTAGGGAATTTTGAGCTAAAACTTCACATACACACTCTGGGGACATCAGAGACTTATTTTACATCTTGTGAAAAGGGCATTATACCACCCCTTTAAACACCTTCGAACTACCATTGGTCCATGGCTATGAGGTGGGTGTGGCTGAGAGGCTCAGAGGCTCCGCCTTCTTTGATGTGGAAATTTGATTTCTTCTGTTCAGTCTGTCGCGTTCAGACGTCTACGAGTGTAAACACGAACACACTGGATTACCGCTTTATAGTAGAAAACAAAGGTGTAATTCTAAAAGAAAGAGACACTGACACTGTTTTTCATTTTTTATACTGTAAAGCTGCTGCTTTAAAGCAATGCATTGTATAAAGTGGTATGAAAATTAATGTGATGTGACTTGACTGTGTTGAATTGTAGATCTGGTGCAAACATATTCACATCATTATGATCAGATGCTTTCTTAACTGCTGTTTTCTCACCACTGTCATTTTGTGGTGTGTTTGTTTTGGTATTAAAGGTGCAGTAAGCGATTTCTGAGAAACACAGTTGATATTTGAAATCAATCAAACAAACATCTCCCTTCATTGCTCCGCACCCAAAATACACAACCACTCTATGCAGGAGTGGATGTCTCTTTATCATAGCTGAAGCGAAGTGAAAAATAAAGCAAACATGACAAACAAACGACAAGGAAGAACAAAAAATGAACGTAGTACACAAGATATACAAGCAAGAGTTTGATGTTAATCTCTAGCAGCACGCACACAAATCAATGTTACTCACTTATGGAGCAGAAACATCGCTTCTGCGCTGAAACACTTTTCTAATATTAACACGATCTTGAAGCTCTTGCCTCATTTTTACATATTCATCTCCAAACGTCTTCTCGGCAGTGTGGGAGGCGTGAGGATGTTCGCTACACTGATAAAAATGATTTTGTGGTGAAGTAAATACTACAGAAAAAAACTATGTAATTTACATGAAAAAGTTAGTTCAGGCAAGAATAAAAAAAAAAAAACTAAGTCAATTCTCAATTCAAGCATGTAGAAATGAAAGCGTAAATATCAACGTTATAAAATTAAAGGCAGGGTAGGTAGGATTTTTCTAAAAAAAAAAACATTCCAAATTTGTTTAAACTGTCTTTATATACCAATACATAATTAAAATGTAAGTACTCTGAAAAAGAGAGTATAAAAATCGAGTGTCTGTAGACCTCTCACGACTGTTGTAAACACAGCTAATTATTTCCATTCACTCCACCCCCTCCCTTCTGGGCTCCTTCCAAAGCCACGCCCCCAAAACACATGAACTCGCGACGCCAAACGCTCAGGCTCAGCTGGAAGACGCATTTATTATTTACCTGAGACGAGTGGAGAGGAAGGAGCGCAGTGCATGCAGTGACATCATGTCAGAATCACATGTAATAAAATACCTAACTTTATCACTATAAATATAAACAAATAAGATTTCTTTTAGTACTCACTATCAAGCTAGCATATTGATACTGGTAAAGTTTAAAATATACTTTGTTTGATTCGGTAACGAGCTATATTTATAGGTAACGAGCTATATTTATAAGGCAAAGCTAAAAACAGGTTGCATTGATACACGTTTTTCCATTACTATCAGTTACACTGTGATGAAGGTGAATTTCGTGTAAGATTCATAACATATACAGTGTTTTGCGAGTTTCCATGATGAAAACATTGTTGACTCTAATGAGGACTACACTCTGGAGACAAGTACCGCATCGTCAGCTCGAGGACAGGCCCGGGGGCGAGGGCGAAGCAGAGGAGGTCGTTCAAGAGTGCGGGAAACCAGGGTCCGAGGAAGTAGTTTTCCTAAAAGTAGTTTTTGCCTTGTTTGCCTTCGCTGACTGAATATGCAGGTGCTTTGAATTTTGAATGCTCTTTCTCTGCCATAATTTTACTCTTCGTAGGTTCCTCGCCTCTCTTGCACTCCTCAAATCAAACGGGTGCGCGCGCATATGGGCAGATCTAGCAACAGGGGTGGTAGCCATGGTTGCGAGAGTGAGTGACAGTCGCCCAAACCAATCAATTGTTTCGTCCCGGATGGAAATAATGAGCTGTGTTTATTGCAGATTAAAAGGTCTACAGTCACTCGATTTTTGTACTCTCTTTTTCAGAGCACTTACATTTTAATTATGTATTGGTATATAAAGACAGTTTAAACAAATTTGAAAAAATGTTTTTTATAAAAATCCTACCTACCCTACCTTTAAGTAAAATGACTCAACTTTTCTGATACTGGTGTTCCCATCATGCACTGGGCCTTGAATAATTAATGAGGCTGATTTTTCACTGTTTTCCAGCTGTATTTACACTGTTTTATCATTGCTTTTGTTCTTAGGATGAGTAACGTGCCATTTTGTGACATTTAGAGTTCATTTTCTACTCAAAATGACACATTCAAACACAAAAACGATCCATCAAATGTTAACGTCATTGTATTGTCAACCAAGTTTTGAGGTCTCTGCGTTCATAACATTTGACATGTAGATATGCTGTCTTACATGATATTTATTGTTTTAATCTCTTAGGTTTTTTTAAGTGAAATATATGCTTTAAAAATGTGGTTTAATTCAATATTATAATGTTAGAGTGAACTGTATTTGCAAAGGAAACTTGAACTAAAAAATTATTACTCAACCTTTTACTAGCCAAGTTAATATTACTTATTTTCTTTATTACTTTCACTTAACTTAGTTAAATAGAGTTTACTGAATTCCATATGTGAAATTTACTTAAAAATATGCGTGTGAAATTTACTTGTAAAATATTCATGCAAAAACTTGCCAAAGAAAAATGATGTAAATTTTACTTATTGTTTTATTCAGTGTAACAGTAAACCACTGGTAATGTATTTTGAACTTATTTTTACTCCTAGGATGTAACTTGGCCGTGAGTATATCGGGGCCTATGCTCTGGTTCAGGCTAGAGATAGTTTGCCCCTGCTGGTAGATTATGTAACTACACCCTTTCAGGGGCAAAAAACATGTATCACCATTACAGTTACAATTTAAAAAAAAAAATAAGTATAGGGTTTACTTTGAAACAGTTTTTGCTCAGACACTGCTAGTTAATTTCACAAACAATTACAAATAATTGGCCAGTAACACATTGAATTAAACATGAAATTAGTAGAAAGACTGAAATATTATTTCCTTGTAAATATACTCTAGTAATCTTTGTTTTATTTACAACTTTGAAAATCAGTTTTTACAGAGATAACAGGCAGAATAAACGCATAACAGCAGCAGAAATGTGATTTATCAGTCATTACATACACAGCTTTTGACATTAACAACAAAAGATGTGTTTTCTCCTCCTCTTTTTGTTTTAGAAAAACTGACACACCTAATTTTTTTCTGTCCTATCAATGCATGATTATATGGTTTGTTGCATTTAATTATTTGTGTTAAGCAATGCTGTCACGTCAGATACATACACAGTTTGATCAGTTAAGCACCAAAAACCTAAATGAATATGGTCAAATTTAGTCCTAATTTGTAAGTCGCTTTGGACAAAATGACTGCTAAATGACTAAATGTAAAATGTAAACGTATATAAGATCACAGTCACAGTACATGAATGTTGGTGTATGTCATACAGCAGTCCTTGTGTGAGTCTTCTCATGTCTACACACACGCACATGCACACACACGCACACACACGCACACACGCACACACACACACACACACACACACACACACACACACACACACATTTTATATTCTTTATTTGATTCCACATTACAAGTCAAATTTCATTAGAATTTTTTTTTTAATAATTTTTTGTAAACTATATTTTTTTGTTAATTTTTTTGAACATTTTTTGAATAATCCAACAGATTAAAACAAATCAGCTCATTGTTATGGATTATGCAGGTCTAAGGGTACAGGAAACATTTACTTCCAAATAAACATGCTTCCTATAGTTGCTGAGATTGAACAGTAATTTGCCAACAGTTTGGCCCCTGTTTTAGAAATCCCCCCAATGCAAAGTCCACAGATCGCCAGCCTGTGTACATGACCTAGACTACCAAACACTAGCACAATAAACTGGCATTTATACCCAAGGCTCTCAATGGTCAATATCAATGCCTGATATTTTACAATCTTAAAGCAGTAAGAGTCCTCCATAAACAAGTCAAATGCACATGACACCTCAAATAGTGTAACTGTTCTGCCATTCTGAGAGATGTTAACAATATCTGGTTGTATTAGCAATTCCTAAAAAAGTGTTTGCAGGTGAGTTAAAGGGGTGGTATAATGCCCTTCTTTTTCAAGCAATCAGCAAGTCTCTGATGTCCCCAGAGTGTGTGTGTGAAGTTTAAGCTCAAAATACCCCACAAATATTTTTATATAGCATGTTAAAATTGTCAATTTTTGAGGGTGAGCAAAAACGCACCGTTTTTGTGTCTGTCCCTTTAAATGCAAATGAGCTGCTGCTTCCGTTGCGACGGAAGTAAATCAATCAAAACTAACTTTAGCTGAAAAATAACTTTATTAAAAGAGCCGCTATAAAGCCAAAAAATCTCTGTTACCATAAATTATACGTTTATCTCTGTAAAGCTGCTTTGAAACAATCTACATTGTTAAAAGCGCTATATAAATGAAGATGACTTGACTTGACTTGACTCCCGGCACAGGGGGCGGAGCTTGTAGCTTGTGTATTTTAACCTCACACACACATGCACTGAAAATTTCCAAAACTTTTAGCCTTTTATGTTCAATCCGGAGTCAGACAAAGATGAAGAGACTCAAGAAGAAGTGACAACATGTAGAAGCAACAGGACATTTCTGAATGGTTAGTTGACGAATTTATGTAGCTTATGTCTAGTTATCTTCTAGTCATTGATTAGCATATTCTGTCATGATAATCTATAAATCGTGTTCAGGGGGCGGGGTTTATGTAAATTCTAGGGTTGGTGATGTCACTAACCCGGGAGGAATGTGGTGTAGTCTCTACCAGCCGTTTGTTGTAGTCCTTAAAAAGCGATTTGTTTAAAAGCAAATATCTCCCTTTGCTTTGAACTTTGAGCGTCGTAACTTTGCAGATGTTGTTTATGCTCAAACAGCAACATTACACACTAACTAAAGTCAGAAAAGTGAAATCATAATCAACCACCCCTTTAAACCATTCAGACTGTACAGTAGTGTGTTTAAAGATCTGCTCATGAGCCACGCAGGGAATCTGAGCAGCAATGAGGTACATACACACACACACACACACACACACACACACACACACACACACAGAAATCTTTACTTTCCAGCTGCTGAGTAACAATGTTAATGCACAGACAACCTGGAGTGAGTTTAATCCGACCTGACGGTGCATTGATTTCATGATGGGTGGAACTGCATTACTCACATAATTACAACATAAAACTATAACTGAGAAAACATCACATTCTAATGTGATGGACTGGAAGTAAAATGAAATGACAAGAAAGTTGCCATTCTGGTTAAAGGTGTGATTTTATCCTTGATATCTTTGCATATTCATCCAGAGTAAAACCTCAAAAGTCGTTTTGAATCTTAAAGGGATGGTTCAGAGTAAAACCAACCTAGAGTCCTTCGCACCATGACCTCGAGCCAAACACCCCCCCCCCCCCCCCCCAGAAGCCTTTTCCCCCTCGGTCGAACATTATTAAAGTTAGAGCTTATTTAGAGACATCAGCCGAATGGTTTAGTGCAGGCGCTAATGGATCCAAGGCTGTATCTGGTAAATTACCCCACTAATAATGCCCAGAATGGTACCGAACTTCTACAGTAGTACAAATAGGTTCTGTACTCATAAAACGAGGCATTGGAAAGTTTATAAGTACATCAGGAGTTTATTTAAATAACACTTGCCTGATGGCTAATGCTACCGCTAACCCGGATGCCGAGGTCACTTCCGTGATTAGGGAAAAGCCCGTAAAAGTCCTGGCAGAAAGTGATGCATAAGGATTGACTTTACTCCGAACCATCCCTTTAAGTAACATGACGGATGTCACTTTGAAATGCACTCAGGTCTTTCTTCAAATGCTTTTTTAATGTAACATTACATTTTATGCATGATCTAATTAATACTTATAATTATTTTAATTTTGAAAGAGCATTAAAATCTCTGTAATGCAACTACAATTTACCAATTTAAATTGTCACTCATGATGTCAAAGGGACTTTTATGACAAACCCTTGAGAAATTCTTCCTCAGGTCAAAGGTCACGGATGGAGTGAGTTGCCACTGACAAACAGTGAGTTTATTTACATATATGCATTTACAGATACTTTTATACGAAACGACTTTATTACATTCAAAGTAGTTTGAGTTTGACTTGAGCTATATTTTATCTATGAACTGTTTCTGTGAAAAATATCAGAATTTTTGATGGATTGTTTGTCTTATAACCATATATACTACAACATGCAGTGAAGATTTTAAAGGAGAACTCCGGTCAATTTTAACATTGAGCTCATTTTTTTGTACATTTGGAGTGCTGTCAATACAGAGAACAACGACAAAAATCGGTGTTGCCTACACCGTGTTATCCTCTTTTTAAAATTTGCACCCTGTTGACTTCAATGGGGCAAGTTTTAAACCTGCTTTTAGCCTCTTAACATCCTTGATGTGTCATTACAAGTGCACAGGTCATGTGAGTGATTCCTTCAGAGTGAACGCGGGTGAATCTGACTGCAGTAGATGTGAAAGATATGAATAAAAATGATGTTATTTCAGCCAGCGCACATACCTGTATTTACATCCTGTTTTCGGTTGAAGTCCACAGTAATCGATTGCCGAGTTCACGCGCATAGGTTTAGTACGTACAATCATGAGCGCGAACTCGACAATCGACTACTTTGGACTTCAGCCGAAAACAGGATGTAAATACAGGTATGAGCGCTGGCTGAAATAACATCATTTTTATTCATATCTTTCACATCTACTGCAGTCAGATTCACCCGCGTTCACTCTGAAGGAATCACTCACATGACCTGTGCACTTGTAATGACACATCAAGGATGTTAAGAGGCTAAAAGCAGGTTTAGTACTTGCCCCATTGAAGTCAACAGGGTGCAAATTTTAAAAAGAGGATAACACGGTGTAGGCAACACCGATTTCTGTCGTTGTTCTCTGTATTGACAGCACTCCAAATGTACAAAAAAATTAGCTCAATGTTAAAATTGACCGGAGTTCTCCTTTAACTCTTTGCACATAAAATAAAACTTAACATTAGAATAACTTGGAGATAAAATAAAAAAAGTTTGAATAATTCTGAAATCAAGTAATATTTAGTGATATTAAGATCAACGGAAGCATCCAACCTTCCTTTATCCTGAACCATGCAGTTCATCAGCAGTGTTATTAGCTCCCATTTATTTTTATTAAAAGTAAATAAAAGAGCAGAATAGAGATGTTTTGAATGCAATATTGGATATGAATTTGATGGCTGGATCAATGTAGGTGCATGTATGGAAGTTAATTTAATCTCAGGGAGGGTCAGAGTGTTTGAATTCTCTAAGGCTCATAATATTGTTTTTGCAAGGTGCTATTTTGAGCGGGAACATGCTGTACCGCACATGTGTATATATACATACATATACTGTATATAACCTGCATGAACAGCTCAGGGCTGCGGGATGCATGTGGTGTCAGTGTCATGAAGAGAGAGAGAGGACAGGTCCGTTAAATAGGTCAGTATATGACATGGCACTCAACACTTACAGTATAGGTGATGAGAAACGATACTGAGAGAATCTGTCGCATCTTAACGCTGCAGGTTCTGCCAGATGCATGCTGGGTGAGCATCTGTGTTGCCGATCAAGATGCTCAAAACTCTGACACGTGTTGATGACCACGTGTAACCTTGAGAGATCACATAGAAACACTTGGCAAAACAGTATGGTATTAAATTTGCTTCTGGAAATGGTATCATGGTAATACAGAAGATCTGGTTTCCTTGCCTCCATTAAGTTGGATATTGCTGGATATAATCTGTATTCCCAGAAGAGAAAGATCATACATTTATGTCTGGTTAAACTTTGTCAATATTTAGGATATAGATGGATGGGTGCAACCAGGGCTAGTTGTCACGCAGGGATATTTGAGTAACTAAGCCCAAAGAGAAAAGGTTTGTTTTAGTGGTTTTGTTGGTTTCAAACAACCATATTGGAGGCAGGTTGTCACTGTTTTTTGTTTTGATTGTTTTTTTTTTTTTTCATGCAATTTCATGAGTTTATTATTTATATATATAAAAAAAAAAAAATTAGTCAAAACAATGGTGGATATTTCTCTGTTACCTTCCCAGCTAACAGGGAACGTTCTCAGAGCTTCCGCTAACATTCGGGCAAGGTTCTCTTAAAGAATGTTCAAAGTTATCTGGTCTTTAATATAGGGCTGTCAAATGATTAATAGTATAATTATTTTCTATATATAAATAAACACACATGCATATATATAAATATAAATATATATATATATGTGTTAAAAAATATATATAAAATGTGTTATTTATATATAAAATATTTATATATAATATAAATTATATATAATATAAATATATATACACAGTATATACATGCAAATATTTCTTAAATATATACATGCATGTGTGTGTATTTATATATAGAAAATAATTATACACCACACACATGTATTATGTAAAAACAAACTTTTATTTTGGATGCGATTAATCGCGATTAATCGTTTGACAGCCCTACTTTAATAATGTCCTCACAATGTCTACAAAAATATCATATCTTTCTCATGTAATGTTTTTTCATCAATTTTTTTAAATTTTTTTATCAGAAGTAACATTCCTAACCTTTGCAAAATGATAAAAAAAGGAATGTTCCCTTAACATTTGCATAACCAAGAAAAACTTTTATAAAACTTTTTTTTTTTTTTTAAATGGACATTTTGAACGTTCAGAAAACATTCAAAAATTATGTTTTCATAATTTAATGAGAACATCAACAAAACGTTCTTAGAATAGGCCTATATTTTTGTTAGTTGGGTTGTTTTACTATTTAAAATTTTCCTATTTTAAAATGAGTTTTTTTATCTTTAAATTTGCAACAAAGAACACATAATTTACAAGAGCTCAAGAATACAAATATAAATCAACATCTTTCATGAAAATAAAAAATAAGGTAGGCTATATTGTTTGAGAATTTGCATTTCTGAATGGTAAATGCATAAGGAATGGTAATAAAACAAGGTTTGCGTATATACAGAAATGGACTCTTCCCTGGCTCTATAGTGTTTACACAAGACAAACGTAGGCTAGTTGTTGTACACTGCATATAGGGTCTGTATACATTAACACAAGTGAATTAGCCTTGCTTTAATAATTAATAAGCCTCCATCAGTGCTCTCTTGACCTACAGTCAAGCATCACTGCTGGATATTAAAGGCCAGCTGGGAAACACTGGATCTGGGTAATACTGAGAGATACTGAGAGACACATACATGAAGACAAAGACTCATTATGTGACACGTGGGTCTTTCACAGGAACACTGTGTTCTGTACATTCTGTTCTACATGTCAAGCACAGAGAAACACGGACCGCGAACACACGTGATCAAAAAGAGCTCTGACGCCATCTGCCGGTGATGACGTGTGATCGAACGCCGCACGAGACGCTCAAATGCCATTGCATTCGATGACAACAAATTCACACTAATTTCAAAAGAAAGATAAAGCGAGCGTTTATACTTTTCAGTTAAACAATGAAACAATAAATGCAGAGCTCAAAATAAAGACATATTTGTGGATCTCAGACATTAGTGTTTTTTTTTTTTTTTTATGTAATGCAGTGACTTTTAAAGTAAGACATTTTAAATGACCTTTTGAAACCACTGTTTAGGGGACTCCGGGGATAGTTGTCACACTTTTTTTTACTCCTCCAGTCAATATTTCTGTTTTTTTTTTTTATTATTATTTTTTTTTATAGACAAACTCTAAAAACTCTTGACAAGTTTTGTTATTCTTTACTAAAACTAAAAATGAAATTACTTTGGGTGGTTAAAATAAAAATGAAATAAAATATAAATATTAGATGAAAAACATAAAATTAAGAAATGTTTATTTATACATTTAACTTAATACGTTTCTAAATTACTGAAAAATTGAAATAAAAATAAAGGCTAAATTGAAATATTTGGGAAACTCCCCCAAATAAAATCAACAAAGCTCATAACAAAATTACTAAACTTAAAATAAAATTGAAATAAGCTTAATTTTAATTATTAAATAGGCTATAATATTAAATATATTAATTATTATTATTATTATAAAACAACACTGGTCTTGACTACATAAACATGATTGAACATTATTGTCACATTATATGGACTATATATAGGCTTTTGTTACAAGGTCATCTGATTCTAGATCAGTCTGAGTGGTATAAGTCTTCAAATAGATTATTTTTAGTTTTGAGTTCATCTTTGAGTTTGGTTTATATTTAATTGCCATATTTACTCATCTTTTTGTTACAATCATAAAAATTAACTTATTTTAGTAATTTAAATGGTAGATTAATTTCCTCTCTTTCCATGTTGTCCTCCTCAACACCTTTTCAGAAACCAGTTTTCTTTGACTTTCGTTGGCACCAGTTTGACCACAGTTAATTTGTAACAGCGGTTTATAATAAAAAAATTACAATAAAAACTCAAACAAAGCAGGTTTTATTGAAGAATTGGAAAGATTTATTAATTTATGTTGAATATACTGTTACAGTGAATGCATACACGTAATATGTAGTCTCATAAATGATTCTACATGTAAACTGATAGATTTGATTACATGTACAGTAGCATGAAGAGACCCGTCCAAAACCTCAACCTGAATGAGACTCAGGACAACTGCAATGATTTTCATTTCTTCAATCATAAACACATAAACGTTTCCCAGAACTCTCTGCCTGGACTCATCCCCCATGATTGCTGTCAGCTGTGTATTATTAACCTTGTAAACTCCGTCTATATAAGTCCGGTTAATTCATTTCTAAGTCTTGTATGTGTCACAACTGCATTTCTGAGCGCTTCTGAAAAGACCCTGCCCTGGTTTCTATTTGGATTGTTTGCCTGTGTTTTGACCTTTTGCCGGTTTTGGATTATGTCTTTTGATTAGTGAGGGGAGAAATGCAATTAACTAATCATCTAATACCGTTTAATATTCAGTCTGTGTATAATATGTGTTCTTTTATCAATTTTCAGGGCTTGTTTTGTTTGTTCAATGGGGTTCAGCTAAACGGAGACTATTAACTACTATTATTCCTTTTAATTATACAAATACCTCATTAAAACTTTTGCAAATGTATAAAGCTCATTAGAGATCAGAAAAACGATAATAACCCTGATATAAAATGATTATGAATTAATGTATTTCAAATAATTATAATGCAGTTCCCAGTAGGATTAATTTGTGTTTGAAGCAAAATAATTTTTGTACAATTTTATACTATTATACTAAGTCTTTCTCCTGTAAATTGCAATAGGTATTGATCTGTTGGCACATATAAATGTTTCTTAAACCAAAATATGATTTGTAGTAGTTGTCCCGAGTCTCCTCTACTCATTTTAACCAGATCATCACCTAAACTAGCTGGAAGCGTCTCATGCAGCAGGACTCACTCATGGAGAGCAGAAGCGTCCATAAAACAAAATGCTCTTGGTTGGATTGTGTCGAATAAAGAAAAGGAAAGGATGGTCTGCGTTGAAGAACTGCGGTTTGATATAACACAAAACCCTCGAAACGACGCCAGTGGCTGCAGCCGCTTCGGTTCCTTCCTCGTTGACTTCAACAAAGGCTTTATGGATCACCTTTGACACCACCAGGTCGTTGTTGGAGGACATGCCTGAAAGATTCACCTTTTTCTCATCAAAAACATCCTCCATTCCCATGCTGATCAGAAGACTCTTCATGTCGTAGGTTTCCTCCATCTTGAATCTGGGCAGAGACACTTCAACCTCTTTTTTACGCATGTCTTCTGGTTTGGTCCATTCCATGAGCTTCTCGTAGGTCAGTGCCTTTTCAAGCTGGATAATAAGAGAGACATGTCAGATGAATAGTTGAAATAGTCAAAATGAAAACTGCTCCACAAGTAAACATCTGGCTGGTCACGGCTGGCTAATTAAGCATTTAAATCACCTTCTGAAGGCCAGTGGTGTCGTCTTCCATCTCGTTAGGAAGGATGATCAACATACTGAGATTATTCCCGTCATACGGCAGCTCCAGAACCTGACTGTTGATCTCTGAGATGAAGGCCAGAGGAAACTGCGCCTTTTGATGCATCATCTTCACTGGTTTAGTTTGATTCTGCCAAACATTAATGGAAACACATTATAACCCCTCATATTTCATCATGACTGTTACAAATATTAGTAAAATAATATAAAAAAGAGCATGAAATCTCACCTTGTTCAGCTTAAACTGCCCATCTCTGGTGGATTCCTTTGGGAATTTCTTCTCCCAGTTTCCCATGAAGTAGATGGCGTTCACCAAAACCAGTTTCGTCATCCCATCGATGGCTCCCTGTGGCACCAAGTCCTTGATCTTCTCTAAAATACAAATGGACATTGTTCACTTTGAGCAGTGATTTGAACGGGTTGGTTTGATATTGTTACTATAAAGCTCAACTCAAGAACCCATGAAGCCAAACATGGCCCTTGATAAGACATTTTTGCTGAATCTAAAGTGCTGCAAAAAACATGAAATAACTTTTACTTGTAAGAGTGTAAAGTAAGTTTGAAATTGAGAATAAGTTTATGCTGAATTTCACCTTGTGTTTTTGTCTCCACCCATTTGTTGATGTTGACACGAGCAGCCTCTGATTGGTTCTTGAAGTCCACCTTCTCCAGTCCGGCTTCATAGTAGCTTTTTGCGTCATCGAGGAATTTCTGTAATACAGCAAACCGATTGAGGTGGAAGTGATATTAGAGTTGAGAACATTTCCAGAACCTCCAGTGAATAAACCAAGTCTTACCTCAACAAACTGGTAGGATTGCTCTCCGTAGAGGCGGTTGGCGAGACTCAACACATACGGGACTCCTGGTTTGTTCAGATCACTCATGAACTTGCTGAAGCTGGAATGAATTTGGTCCTCAGGTTTTTCCTCTGGACATTTCTGTTTGCATCAACAATATCAGATTTAATCAGTTGAATCAGACGAACCCAAAGGATACATGCATCTCTACAGTAAATACAGCTGTTCATGCAACAGAACCTTGACAGAATGTTGGCTAAAGTTCTGAGAACGTTCCCTGTTAACTGGGTTAGTGTTTGATGTAAATATTCATACGAAACCTTGAGTTCAGCAGGAGTCTGAGGATTCTGGGTTTGCTGCATCATTGGTGGTTCATTGTTAAAGCCCAGGACCTACACAGCATTGATATGGTAGAGTTAATAAAGATAACTTAAACATATATTGTGAATGCACTTCTCAAATGCTCATTAGAATAGTTTAAAATGTACTAGAAAAGACAATGAAGAACTGATGATGTCAAACACATTCTTTGTTGATTTTGGCCCTCAGGCCTTTGATAATTAAATGAGTGGAAAGAGTGATTAATTGCTGGCACTTTACTGTTTATGCCATGCCTGGAACTCAGTTTACATGTGGTGCGTCCAGAATCGAATACTTCCCTACGCCAAAAGAGTAAAGCAAGGCAAGTTTATTTATATAGCACATTTCATACACAATGGTAATTCAAAGTGCTTTACATAGAAGAAAATAAAATAATCAAAAGAAATAAGAATAATTAAAACAGTTTTGAATAAAAAATAAAATAAAATACAGTACAAATAGTCAGACGAACAGTGGCACAGTGCTCATTCAGTAAATGCACAGCTAAACAGAAGTGTTTTGAGTCTGGATTAGTATGCACTGTATTTGAAACACAGTTGGTGAAAAGTCCCCGGATGACCTACTACTACTTCCAAGGTTCTGAAGTGCGCATTCGATGGACACTTTACTATCCCATGAGGCCACGGGAGAGGATTTATGAATGGCAGTGAAGCGACGCAACTGATGCTGGTTGGTCACGTGACAGTAACAACATGGTGGATGTAGAACGTCCGAATTACACTCATAATACACATTCATACTTCATATAACACGCTTTTTAATGCCCGCAAAGTAAATTCAAATTCAAATGTATACATACTCAGACAGTTTGTGATTCAGATGCAGCTACAGATTAGATCTCGTTCAGGAAACAATTTCCCATTAGTGAAAGCATTTTTACATAATATAAAATGTAAACGCTATATACAGAAATGGGAAATAACGAAGTACAAATACTGTGTTACTTTACTTAAGTAGATTTTTCTGGTATCAGTTTACTTCACTATTTAAGTTTTTACTTGCACTCACATTTTTTACACAAATGTCTGTACTTTCTACTTATATTTTCAAACCTGGCTCATTACTTTAATTCTAATCTGTATTTGCTGACATGATCAATACTATTTCTTGTCATTGCGCGCCTTTTTCAACAGAAAACATGACTCCTCCATTGGTGTATAATTTTCTTGACTATCACGCACCACAGACGTAGGCTATAAGCTCCCACGGAGCAAGGCAGAAGACAACAAGAAGAATGATTAACGTTATGGATGAGACAGAGGGAGTTAGCGATGTCGACATGACTGAGACATTCCTGATCACGCACGGCCATATATGAGGGAGATTATGTAATTGTCTGTGTTAAAAAGGATTCCTGGCGAATGCATTGCTAATTGTGCGAACCTAAAAAGCACAAAATGCTGGCTTTCAAGAATTCGCTGTTGAATTTAAGAAAGCACTTAAAGGTTGTGTATGACAGATAATGCCCAGTTTTTGAAGCGATTCGCAGGGGTTCAGATTTAGGAGCGGCTAAGGATTTTTCCCTAAAGTTTTATTTCTCAGTGTTTGTATAAGGGATGTTGCCACATGTTGCTGGTGCTGATGAAACACATATTAATATTCAGTCTTTAGGACAAATTGTTTTGGCCAGTGAATAGGCCTGTGTCTGTTTCCCAGTAATGTCGCCAATTTGAGCATGTACTGATTTAAAGAAATACTTTTTCTTTTTTTATTATGGAAATGTGTAATCTGTTGTTAATTTCTCCAGTATTAAGTGGTCATCTGAAACCTGACAGGTTTAGTCAGATAGTTTCCATATGCTGCAAAACCGGTAAACCAGGTGAAGTGTAAATTATGCTTGCATTATAATTTTCTTTCTGTTTGTACTTAAATAGAATTTACAGTATAACTCGCCTCAATTTTGTCATTTTTAAAGCATCCAAAGAGAAGAGGCAGAATCACCCTACAATCTATGATGTGGCCTAGGGGACGGCACATAGTTTTTTTTTCATCAGCTTAGTCTTTTCTCTGCTTGTGTATTACATGGTGGTTGTTCAGCCTGGATACATTAATTTGCTAACAAAATTTTAAATGTAAGTTCTTTTGTATTAAAGCATCAATAGGATGTGAGGTCCAGTTACCACCAGCACAACACTAAAACAGATAGTAGTAGCCATTACTACCCATGCGTTTTTACTTTACCTTGAGTGAAAGGTTTGAGTCCTTAAATCTTTTTAAACATGAGTATCTGTACTTCTGCTTTAGTGAAGGATGTGTGCACTTTTGCCATCTCTGGCATTACAAATAGGATTACAAATTTAAGAATATGTTTAAGATCTGCCGATCCTGCTTCCTTACATAACATCACATGAAAAACTAAGGTGAACTACACTGTATTGGGCATTCAAGGTGAACATGATGGCATCGATTTACTGATTAGATTCAAAATAGTTTCCATTGAAGGGGTTTTGTTAGTCTTTGTTCTTCCTACTGAGAGTCAAACTATGTGTGAATGTAGTCTTAGATCTTGTGACCATGTGATGTTTATACAATTTTGGGGGTATCATTATCTTCAGTCGGGGGTAATTGCCTCAAATGTCTTTAGATGATTAGATTTAGTGGTCATCTCTAAGGCTGTGTGTAAGGTCAACACTTTCAAAGAATGTCAGCACCTTTAAGGACAGCCCACTGAATGCCTATAAGATACCAAGTAAAGTTCCCGACTTGATGACTGCAGCTACCGACAGCTCGTGTTCTCAATAAAGAATCCTGCTGAAGAAAGTCTCCTGGGGCCTCATTTATAAACGTTGCGTACGCACAAAAGAAGGCGTACGCCGCTCTCTACGCAATAATTGGTATTTATAAAAAGCAAACTTGACGGGAAAATGTGCGGTCCTTCACGCAAACTCTGACCCAGGCGTACGCACAAAAACGGGTGAAATGAGAAATGGCGAATCTGTCAGCAGATGGAAGAAACACGTGAAAGTGTGTGAAACTGTAGACCGTTGTGTAAAAGAAATCGCAATACTGCCTCTCATAAATAACATGAAGACTTCACAAAGCAAGTCTGACAATTAACAGCCTACAACACCCGTTTGATCGATCTGCAGTGTAAAACAAACAAAATCAAACGAAGATAAGGCCTACAACAGAAATGCAAATTAACACATTTGCAAAAAGAAGTGAAATATGTTCTGCAATAATATTGGCATGTTATGCAATTAATCCTCTGGCGATGGAGCGCTAGACGCATTTTTGCATCGACTTTGATGTCCGACCATTTCTTTTTTATTTCGGCCACGGTCCGAGGTTGTGAGGCTGCAGCATTAACGGCGTCTGCAACCTTTTGCCACTCAAGTGACTTTTTGGCATTAGTAATACTGTGCCCTCCAAACAACATTTTACTCCTCTTTTCCACCTCGCTAACGATCATTTCTACTTCACATCATTGAGTGAAGTTACGTTTCTTGATTTTCCTCTCTGTGTTTGCCATGATTTCGCAATCGATGAATATTAACTTTGTGGGCGTTTCACAGACTATTTATGGGCAACTATGGGTGTGACATGAAGCCACAAAAGCTGCGCTACATTTAGAATTAGGATGTGCGTGCGCACGGTTTTATAAATCCGAATATTTTTGTTACGCACGTCCTATGTTTCATCCGTACGCCACTTCTGACGCAAATCCTACGCAAAGTTTTATAAATGAGGCGCTGCTAAGTTTCCAACACTATAGGCTATCTAAATATAATATCAACAAACAACACGATTAATTAACCTTGAGAGCTGTAATAGTAGCCTAAAAACGTGCTAAACGTTTACGATAGAGTCATTAAAGGGATACTTCAGGATTTAGCATTAAGCTTTGTATCAGTAGAAAACCTGTAGTATTTTCGAATTACCATGCTTTCCACCCTCATATCCCCCTGAGACAAGAGATTTATGTATTTTTTGTCTGGAAAAAATCCTCCGATGACGCAAAAATCGTCATTTTGCGTCATCGGAGGAGTTTCTGGCCAGAGGCTAAAGACTACAGCCAGTAGAAGGCGTTGTTCCGCATGTTTTCAGCCCGCCCATAGAGGGTTGGATCTCACTCACATAATGTACACAGTGTCAGCCGTCTTTCTTTGGAAGCTAAGCTTGCAGGCTCTTGTTCTGTGGAGAAAGCTGAATAGTAGGAGAAAGCTGAGTAAGTAGGGGTTACCATCCTCCTTTTCCCGGACTTGTCCGGCGGGCGAGATTGTTCAAAATGTCCGGGATTCGGCTTTTGCGTTCTGCTGTCGCCATTCATTGTTTACATGCACACCTCTTGTTTCAATCTAACTGAATTCATTCCGATTGGTGAATCTGAATGTAGTGTTTACATGAATGCTAAACAAGTGATCGGTTGATGTGCGTTTTACCATTGCTAAGAAAATTCCCGCTCCTCCGTGAGAGATGTGAGACCCGGCGCGTCTCAGTAATGACGCCACCGGCCTCGCGCCGTTCTCCCGCGGCCTCAGCCCAAGCGTGCCGCACAAGCCCTGAAAAGTGAAGCCAAAACGTCTCGATCGCCCCCCGGTGACTGGTCCTAGTATAGGTCATAAGCCCCGCCTCCCCGTGTTATTCAACGGGACGCGAGACCAACTAAACAATTAAATTACACTTCAAATATCTTTTTCCAAAGGTGGTTTCTTTCATTTGCTGTCGTTTTTATCACGCTGATGTAAGTTCAAGTGTCTGTTTAAAAAATAAGTTGGTTTTTAGTTAGTTACGTGATGCGGTGGTGTAACGTCATGATTGACAGCTGTGATTGATTCTCCGAGAGAAGTAGTCACTGAAGCACCAACGGACATTTTTTTCGGGATCTTCGGAGGACTGAGGTGATTGTATTTACTTTATTTTAATAAGCCTCTTGTCGTACTGCAATAAATTTTTAAAAAAGTGTGCAGAATGCACTTTCCCTGAGGCGAGTGAGGGCGGAGCGTTGATTTCGCGGTGTTACGTGTGGGTATAATATTGAACCGTTAGTGTGTGTGATTTATTTCCTTTGAGTTCGTAGGTGGAGTTTTGAGAAGGGATTTTCTCTGCACCGCGGAAGTGAAGTGACGTCATGAAAGTTCCTGCTATTTAAGCCGTGATGGTGTTGATGGGTCTCTCTCTCTCGCTCTCTCCGCCTCTCTCGCCAGCTGGGGGTTTCTCGGCTTGCGGCGAGCTCACTCTCGCTTCGCCTCGCCATGCTGGAGCGATCCTTATGATTGTGTTTTTGATTCTATTTTATTCTTTAAAACCAGGTAGTGGTGTTATTTTCTCAGTACACTTTTTGTTATTTATTTAGTACAGAGAAGGTAAGCAGTTGCCCGGAAGATTCACCCGTTACAGTTATTTTCGGGAGCTAGGTAAGATCTCTCCTGGAACAATAGGTGTAGCTAAGGGTTCCAGTTTTCTTGTAGCTGCCCTACCTGTGTTGTTGATTTGATTATTGTTGGTCCATCTCTTGAGGTGCTTATTATCCTCTCATTAAAACTTATGGCGTTGTTGACGTCAGAAATGTTACCCAATCGTCTGTGATTTTTGTTCGGTCCTTTTCTTTTGTGTGTTTTTAAAAGAGCCAAAATTAGATTAAGGGCCGTAACATATTTGGGGGCTCGTCCGGGATTGAATTTTGTGTGGCTTTGTTTGATCTTTTTGATCTGCTCACACTTTGTATTTGTTACTTGAGTAACTTTGAGTAACTTTGTTTAAATCACAGTCGATTGGTGTGAATTTTCTCGTGTAGTGCTCGTTAATTTTTTTCCTTATAATAACCGGACGTTTAATTCTGATCATGTTTGAATTAGCGAACTTTGTGGCAAAACCGACGTAAGTTGAGCTGCTTCAAATAAACAGAGTAGATCTGATGAAAGTTGCTGCTCATTTTAAAGTCAGTTTTCGTAAGACTTCAACTAAATGCGAACTTCAGATGTTGCTTATTGATTCATTGCATGAACAGGGCGTTTTTGGTGATGAGGAAAAGATGACGGATTATCCTGAATCAGTTGAGGGTAGTTCCGAGGAGCTTGCGATGCGGATTAAGAAATTGGAGCTGCAAGCTAAAGAGCACGATATAGTTTTGTTGAGGGAGAGAGAAGAATGGGAGCGTGAGAAAGAGAGAACGAGAGATCGTGAGAGACATGAACTTGAACTGAAAAGGCTTGAAGTAGAACAAGTGTGCCGTTTCAAAGAGATGGAGTTGAGATCTCGCAAAAGGGGTGTGTCAGATACTTCTGATTTCGACGTGAGTCGTAATATTCGTATGGTTCCTCCTTTTCGAGAACAAGAGGTAGATACGTTTTTTTGCTCTTTTTGAACGCGTCGCTGTTAACATTAAATGGCCGAAAACATTTTGGCCCATGTTGTTGCAGTGTGTTTTTGTGGGTAAAGCACAGGAAGTTTTCTCCTCTTTGTCAGTTGCAGATTCTCTTGATTATGATCAAGTGAAGACATCCGTTCTCAGAGTGTATGAACTAGTCCCCGAGGTTTATCGTCAGAAATTTCGTAATCTACGGAAAACTGACGAGGCTTACGTTGAGTTCGATCGGGAGAAAGAGTCACTGTTTGATCGTTGGTGTGCTTCCATGAAAGTGAAAACTTTTGAAGAGCTCCGTGAACTGATTATTTTAGAGGAATTTAAAAACTGCTTACCAGAGCGCGTTGTAATCTATCTAAATGAGCAAAAAACTTCTAAATGTTCTGCTGCTGCTACTTTGGCTGACGAATATGTGCTTACACATAAGAATGTGTTTAGCGTTGCACCGAAGTTACCATCAGCTAGTAACAGTCCTCGGTCTTCTCAGCGTAATTTTGAACGTTCTCTACCTGTTGATAAAGTGACGGTGAGTCCTGATAAGTCCGTGTTCTCACCTGTTTGTTTCTATTGTAAGAAACGTGGACACATTATTTCTGAGTGCAATGTGCTCAAAAAGAAAAAAAGTGTTCCTAAACCTGTAGGTTTATTGATGACGTCCACGCCACAAGTGGAAGGACTTGGGTTGTTGGCTACGGAAGCTGACATGTGTGAAGATGAGGGGTATGTGCCGTTCATGATGGACGGATTTGTATCTCTGACAGGTAATGCTTTACGCAAACCAGTCAGGATACTTCGTGACACAGGGGCTGCTCAGAGTTTTATTCTGGAAGGAATACTGCCGTTGTCTGATGAGAGCTCTATTGGTTCAAGTGTCTTAGTACAGGGTTTTGAGATGGGCTTCGTGAAGGTACCTTTGCACGAGATTGAAATTGAATCTTCACTTTTTGTTGGCCGCATTGTTGTTGGAGTGCGACCGTGTCTTCCCGTTCGAGATGTCACATTTATTTTAGGGAATGACTTGGCGGGAGGAAAAGTTTTTGCCAGCCCTGAGGTAACTGATGTTCCTCTTCTCTGTCCTACTGCTGATGCATTAGCTCAGAAATATCCTGAGATTTTTCCCTCATGTGCTGTTACTTGCGCTATGACTCAGAGACTGAAAGATAAAAGCCTTAGTGAATCAGAAAGTGAGTGTAAGTTTGACCTGAGTGATACGTTCCTTTCTAATTCTGATCCTTGTGAAGTCAAGTGTTCAGATCTTGTCAGGGCCGGAGTGGGGCCACTTTTCAGCCCGGGAGTTTCAGGCCCAAAACCGGCCCACTTTTTCCATGGTGGAATTCCAAATTAGCACTTTTTCTAAATTGGATAAATGAAGCAACAGTTCAGCTCTTACTATTGTGTAGTTTGTATTAATAACAAATAATGTAAAGGTTAAATAATAATTCACTTACACTTTATAAGCAATTGCGACTTTATTTCACACAATTCTGACTCTATATCTTGCAGTTCTGACTTTATAAGCAACTGCAACTTTATTTCACGCAGTTCTGACTTTATATATTGCAATTCTGACTTTATAAGAAGCAATTGCGACTTTATTTCACACAATTCTGACATTATATCTCGCAATTCTGACTTTATAACACACAATTGCGACTTTATATCACAATTCTGACTCAATATCTTGCAGTTCTGACTTTTTATGCAATTGCGACTTTATTTCACGCAGTTCTGACTTTATATCTTGCAATTCTGACTGTATAAGAAGCAATTGTGACTTTATTTCACACAATTCTGAATTTGTATCTCGCAATTCTGACTTTATAACACACAATTGCGACTTTATATCACGCAATTCTGACTTTATATCTCTCATTCTGACTTTATAACATGCAATTGCGACTTTATTTCACGCAATTTTGACTTTATATCTCGCAATTCTGACTTTATAACACGCAATTGCGACTTTATTTCACGAAATTCTGACTTTATATCTCGCAATTCTGACTTTATAACACGCAATTGCGACTTTATTTCACGCAATTTTGACTTTATATCTCGCAATTCTGAGAAATAAAGTCAGAATTGCGAGATGTAAACTCGCAATTGTGAGATTAAAAAGTCGCAATTATCTTTTAAAATGTTTTATTCTGTGGCGGAAACAAAGCTTCCATACCTCCTGGCCTCTTCCTCCCATCCATCCTCTCTGACGTGTACCGTTACGGTAGGGCCGGCCCAGCTATCGGTAGGCGCTGTCGGTGCCGCGGTAGCCTACCTGAGAAAACGTTTTGGAAAAGACGGACTATGGACCCAACCAACTCTATAGGAGGGGAGGGGAGAACTCCCTCACATGGTACAACCCATGCAGAGGCTGCGCGCTGCGGTGTCAGAATGCGAAACGTGTGTAGCCTATGTAACTAACGTGACATTGAAATGTGAAAAAAAAAAAAAAAAAAAAAAAAAAAAAAAACATTTCCTCGACCGGCCCAAAAGTGAAGCGGCCCACCGGGAATTCTCCCGATTCTCCCGATTACCCACTCCGGGCCTGGATCTTGTTGACGGTTCAGATCTTGCCGTTAATAAATTAGATGAACATTTTATGGGGCCTAATAAATTGTCTCTGTCCCGCGAGCAGCTTATTGTTGAACAGAGGAAAGATGAGAAATTGTCGTCCCTCTTTGAAGCTGTTGTTCCTGTTGAGCAACTCGAGCATGTATCGCAAGGATACTTTGTGGAAGATGGGGTGTTGCTGAGGAAGTGGAGACCACCTACTGCATCTGCTGATGATGAGTGGCAAGTAGTTAGGCAGATAATAGTTCCCTCCTCGTATCGCTCCGAAATTTTGAGTCTTGCGCATGATGGTACATTTGCTGGTCACTTAGGAGTGAACAAAATGTATGATCGCATACTTCGAAATTTTTTTTGGCCAGGCTTGAAAACTGATGTAGCAAGTTATTGCCGAAGTTGTCACGTGTGCCAAATGACGGGAAAACCGAACCAGAATATTTCACCTGCTCCGTTACATCCAATTCCAGCTATCGGTGAGCCATTTGAGCGTGTGATGATTGATTGTGTCGGTCCCTTGCCTCGCATGAAGTCGGGAAATCAATACTTGCTTACCATCATGTGCACGTCAACGCGTTTTTCCAGAGGCAATTCCTCTGCGTAAAATTACTGCACCAGTGATTGTAAGATCACTTATAAAATTTTTCTCACTGTTTGGTCTTCCGCGTACTATTCAGTCTGACCAAGGTACGAATTTTATGTCCCGTGTGTTTAAGCAAGCTCTGAGTCAATTGCATATCCAACACTGCACGTCAAGTTGTTACCATCCAGAAAGTCAGGGAGCACTCGAAAGGTTCCACCAGACTTTAAAATCAATGTTGCGTGCGTTCTGTCTTGAATTTCAAAAAGATTGGGACGAAGGAGTACCTATGGTTATGTTCGCAGTGAGGGAGGTAGTGCAGGAGTCGTTGGGCTTTAGTCCGGCTGAGTTAGTGTTCGGGCATACTGTCCGTGGCCCACTGAAGTTGATTAAAGATCATTGGACTAGTGATACAACTCCAAACAACATTCTTGACTATGTCTCAGAATTTCGTTTCAAGTTGCGCCGCGCATGTGAGTTGGCCAAAGCGAACTTGGAGATGTCACAGCACGAATGAAAAAGCGTTTTGATCGTCATGCTAGACTTCGTAGCTTCGCTCCTGGTGACAAGGTGTTAGTGTTGATGCCAGTGCCTGGGTCTGCATTGCAGGCTCGTTATTATGGTCCCTATCAAGTGAAAGAGAAGGTGAGTGAGCTTGACTATGTTATTTCGACGACAGACAGAAGAAAAAAAACTCGTCTATGTCACATTAACATGCTTAAGCCGTACTTTGAGAGTCCGCCAGATTTGTCTGGACGGAATTCGGCTGTGTTAACTGTTTCACTCACAGACTTTCCGGTGACCGGAGAACAGGCGCTGTCCAGTGCTGATGTACCTGAAGTTGAAGCGCTGTCCAGACCTGAAGCCCTGATCCGCCCATTGTGTTCTGCTGTATCGGACAGCGGTGATGATTCCACTTTTGAGGAGGATGTAGAGTTTCCTTCCACAGAACTGGTTGCGGGAAGACTGAAAAATTCTGAGATGATCCAAACCTTAGACTCGCATCTTTCGCATTTGACCGTTGCTGAACGAGCTGACGTAACTAATATTATTCGGACGTACAGTAATTTGTTCTCTGATGTTCCATCTCGTACTTCGTTAATAGAGCATGATATCGATATTGGTGACTCGTTGCCTATCAAACAGCACGCATATCGGGTAAGTCCTGAAAAGAGAATTCTGTTGCAAAATGAGGTGACCTTCATGCTTGAAAATGACATCGCAGAGCAAAGCTTTAGTCCTTAGAGCTCACCTTGTTTGCCGGTTAAAAAACCTGACCGTACGTTTCGTTTTTGTACTGATTTTAGACGCGTTAATGCTGTGACCAAACCAGATAGTTATCCATTGCCTCGTATGGAAGATTGCGTGGATCATGTCGGAAATGCTGTGTTCGTTACGAAAATCGATCTGCTTAAAGGATACTGGCAGGTGCCCTCGTCAGATCGCACAAAAGAAATCAGTGCGTTCGTGACACCAGATCATTTCCTCCATTATAACGTAATGGCCTTCGGTTTACGAAACGCCCCGGCAACCTTTCAGAGATTGGTTAATCGTGTCTTCGAAGGCATGCATAACGTTGAAGCATATTTGGATGATTTGGTCATTTACAGCGCGTCTTGGTCAGAACATGTGGAACAACTCAATGTGCTGTTCAGTCGTTTGTCTCGAGCTAACCTTACGGTTAATTTAGCGAAGTGCGAATTCGGTCGAGCTACGGTCATTTATTTGGGAAAGATTGTTGGTGGTGGTCAGGTTAGACCTGTTGAGTCTAAGGTCGAGTCTATCACTCATTTTCCCGTGCCCAACACACGTCGCGAGCTCCGTCGATTTTTGGGTATGGTAGGGTACTACAGAAATTTTTGTACGAATTTTTCTGTTGTTGCTTCGCCCTTAACCGACCTTCTTAGTCCTAAGGTTCCATTTAAATGGTCTGAGATTTGCCAATCGAGTTTTGAGAAAATCAAAGCACTTCTAGTCAATTCTCCTATTTTGTCCGCTCCTGATTTTTCTATTCCGTTTCGTCTTGCTGTTGATGCAAGTGACACCGGTGCAGGAGCTGTTCTCCTTCAATTAGACCCGGCTGGTGTTGAGCATCCCGTTTGCTACTTTTCATGCAAATTTAATAAACATCAGCGAGGTTATTCCACTATTGAGAAGGAGGCGCTCGCCCTTGTCCTTGCTATTCAACATTTCGATGTTTATGTCGGTTCTGTTTCGCACCCACTAATTGTTTACACGGATCACAATCCCCTGATTTTCATTAATCGAATGAAAAATAATAATCAACGTCTGATGCGTTGGAGTTTGTTTTTACAGACTTTTGAGCTGGACATTCGTCACATTCGGGGTAAGGATAACGTGATTGCTGACGCTTTATCTCGTATTTGAATTAATTGTAGTTCACTCTGAGGTAAGATCCTTTCATTCCTACAATTAATCATTTAAGGGTGAGGGTGTTACGTGTGGGTATAATATTGAACCGTTAGTGTGTGTGATTTATTTCCTTTGAGTTCGTAGGTGGAGTTTTGAGAAGGGATTTTCTCTGCACCGCGGAAGTGAAGTGACGTCATGAGAGTTCCTGCTATTTAAGCCGTGATGGTGTTGATGGGTCTCTCTCTCTCCGCCTCTCTCGCCTGATTGCCAGCTGGGGGTTTCTCGGCTTGCGGCGAGCTCACTCTCGCTTTGTGTCAGCGCCATATCGGGACTCTGGCGGCTTCAGTTCTCATCAATGGAAGAGAGCGAAGGGGCGTCGTCCATCTTTTTTTACAGTCTATGCCTCAGCCTCGTCCTGCTCGCCACAGTAAACATAATGAATGAATGGCGACTGTAGAACGCAAAAGCCGATCTCTAAATCCCTGGCAAACTCATCACGTAGGCTAGCCTTGTTGTTTGTTTTCAACTGCGCTCCCTTACCGGTAGGCGTGGCCTCCTAAGGCAGCGAAGCAAGTGCATTCTGGGAGTTGTTGTCTTTCATCCACATAAGCCAAAAATACATTTTCTGGCTTTTCTCAGTCTAGAAAGCTCCAAATTCAAAAATTTCTTCACATGTCTTCTACTTAAATGACCTATTTTAAATACACATTCATCTTCCCAGAGGTGAAGTATCCCTTTAACAAGAGGAAGAATAAGAAAAAGAAGGGTAGAAAAAAGGCCTTTTATATATAAATGATGACCATTTTTTTATGTTAAAATCCTATTAACATCATAAGTGCACCCCAGCAAACATTATAAAACGATGAAACAAAACAGTTCATGACCCCTTTAAAATCTGGAATGCATGCAAAGGCTTGAGTCACTTCCTGGTCCCTCTGTCTCAGTCTTCTCTCTCATCACCTTCTTTAAAGTATATTGTGTGACTGTGAGATCACCTTAATCATCTGATCTGCTGTGTTTCCTCTTGCACCGAGCGACACCATGGCCAGAGCCGAGGAGATGCTGACAGGAGAGAAGAACACATTTCCTGATGCGTTTCCTCCGCTGATCTCCTTGAACAGGTTGATGGAGAACTGTGTGTTTGCTGCAGTCAAAGACTCCATTTTCACAAGCTAGAAAGTAAGAGAGAGATGACCAGCATAACAATGTGAAAATCCCAAACAGAGCATTGCTCAGTTCAGTTGTCCTTTCCTATGTAAACCACATCACATGCTTGTCTAAGAAAAAATAAATCCATGCATTATCTTTCATATGACAGTACAGCACTAGAACAGCAGTTTTTGCATCATTTTCATCATTACATGAATTATTTACACATACAGAACTGTAATGTAAAAAATCTGTTCTATTCAAGCACTACCTAGAGTTTTTTTAGCAGGAACGATGATGTTTCCAGATGTGTCAGAGGAGAAAGAATGATCTGCTGAGTCACTAAGTTTCATTCTTAGAAACGTTGCCTCGCCCTGAAGAGCCCATCCTCTAAACCAATCCATCCCATGGTCTCGGGTTACTCAACCATGAGGGAATGAGAGGAGATGTGTGTGACGTCACTGTCGGCCGGAGTGACTACGGTTACGCCCACTGAGTGGCAAAAGACTAAGTAGTAGCATTGGTTTTCAGCGTGAATGCCGCGAAAAACACACACAACATATCTAAAATGGGAAAGAGCTTTGAGATTGACTGTACAAATAGATTTGACAAAGAAATCTGAGATGTATTTATACAGACTATCGAAAGCTACAGCAAAGAGAAGCAAATGAATTGCTGCAATTCACAGAAATAATGACTCAAGGCAGCGAAACGTGGATTTGCAGTTGTCATTTTGTGTCAATATGTTGACTTTTGGGGTAAAATCATAGGCTACCCTATATATTGTATTGTTATTTGTATTGACAAATCATCAATTAAATATTTACCAAACTTATGTTTTGCATAATTTTATGTTTTTAAATAAACACTGCAAACTATAAAAGTTTTAGGGCTGGACGATATGACGATATATAATATTGATATAAGTGATCACCTGGATTTAGACCTTCCTATATTGTCTTTATATAAAGCGTTCACAGGCAAATTTACTTTTTGTATTTTCCTGGCGTCGAAATCTCCAGTAGCAGTTTTAACACTAACATGACGCACAGAATCCAATGTCACTATGCGTATTGGCACATTCGATCTTCATTGCATGTGCCAGTGGTAGTGGCATGTGTTGGCATGCGCGTTTCCATTACAGATTTGCGCAAAACTTTTGCGTTTTTTTTCTAAATGTCGACAAAAACTATTGACTTTTGACCAACCGTCTTGATTTGCATTGCGAGAAGCTGGCTGCATCCTTGTCATTTATGACTTATAACAAAAACAAAACAATGTCTAAAAGATGCTATGTGACAAGGTGTACAGCAAACAAGCTAAAAAACCCAGAAATAAGTTTTTATAAGCTGTCGACCCCAAAAAATGAGCGTTTAAGACCGGACATAAAAATGAAAACAGGCTGGAACGAATTGTGGGATCCTGAGTGACGCTTATTCAACTTCAAATAAAAGCGTTTACTTTTCATTTAAAAAAATAAATAAATAAAGACGCATTTGTGGTTCTCAGACATTAGTGTTTTTTTTTTGTTTGTTTGTTTTTTTATCTATGCAGTGACTAAGTAAGACATTTTAAATGACCTTCTGGAACCACGTGTTGGGGACACTGGGGCTAGCTGTCACTTTTTCTTTTTACTCCAGTGATCATTTCTGTTTAAAAATCTTTGTGTGTGTGTGTGTGTACAAACTCTAAACTCTTAGTGTTGTTATTCTCAACTAAAACTAAAAATGTAATTACTTTGGGTAGTTAAAATAAAGATGAAATAAAATATATAGGCTATATCGAGAGCTTGGAGCCAGAGGGGCGTAAGTGGCTTTTGACAAACTTTACAGGATGACCACACTTCAATCACCTGTATTATTAACCTTAAACCACAAACATTGTAACCACAGGCATACTTACATGAATTAGTATTTAAGTAATAAACTTCTGGCATATTAACACAATGAACATGTTCTAAAACATTTTAAAATAAAAAAAATATGGCAAAAACGTCAGACAATAATTGGTCAAAAGGGGAATTGATTGAATAATTAACACTTGAATAACACTTGAAAAAGTAATTAATTTTCATTTAACTCATTAATTAATTAATTTATTTATTTTTCATTTCACTTTTCCATTCTGGGCATCTGCTGAACAGTACAGACTGTAATAAAAGTCACTGAACTTGCTAAACACACTTCTGATTGGCAATTCATGAGTTGTTCAATTTATTTCATTACATTTTTTCAAATACTCTGACAGTTCTCTCGTGTTCTTTTTACTCATTTCACTTTTCTTTTTTGTTCAACCATTTCAATTACTCTGTGTGTCTATTCATTAACCACATCCAAAGAATCATGTCACGTCTTATTTGCTTTTCTGTTCACTATTTTGTTTAGTTCTACTCACTGTCTACTGTCAGAGCATTGTAGAACTCTGCGTATGTGTGAGGAACACCCTCACCTACATGTATTTTTCAGAGCCAGAAGGGCGTAAGTGTGGACTTACGCCCTTCTGGCTCCAAACATTGCTCACACTTTTGTGTTAGGTCTTTATTGTTTTGTTGCTATATTCAATACAGTTTGATCTCAGATAGGTCTTTTTGGCACCATTGGATAGAGCTCATCGAGACCTTTATTTTGATATCAATAACTCATATTCGCCCAAAATGCCACTTACGCCCCTCTGGCTCCAAGCCCTCGATATATTAGATGGAAAAACTTAAAAATAAGAAATGCTTATTAATACATTTATTTTGATATGCTAATCAATTACTAAAAATGAAATAAAAATAAAGGCTAAACTAAATGGAAAAACCCACCCGAATAAAGTCGACAAAAGCTCATAACAAAATAACTAAACTTAAACTAAAATTAAGCTTGATTTTAATTATAAAATAGGCTATAATATGAAATATATTAATAATGATAATATTAATTATAAAACAACACTAGTCTTGAATGTGATTGAACATTATTACCCATATTGTCACATTATATGGACTATAGGCTTTTGTTACAAGGTCGTCTGATTCTAGATCATGGCACAAGTCTTAGATCAGATTCCTTTTAATTTTGAGTTGATCTTTGAGTTTGGCTAATATTTAATTTCCACATTTAATCTTTTTGTAACCACAGATCAGTTTGTGCAACTTTTTAGTGGCTTTTCATCAAAACAACATGACAATTAAGCTCAAAACTATACATGAAATGCAGTTCAATTATAAATGACAACAACAAGCCCCAATCTAAAGTATTCCCTAACTTAATTCATTTTTCAGCAACTTTTATACATTAATATTATGAAACAGAATTCTCAAATTTAATGGTAAAAATATAAAATTTTAGCCAATACATTTTTTGATTAATTTTTATATATATATATATATATACACCCTGATGTTACATTCATAAAAATAAACTTATTTTACTAATTAAAATGGTAGATTAATTTCCTCTCTTTCCGTGTTTTTCCCTCAACACTCTTTTCAGAAACCAGTTTTCTTTGAGCTTCATTGGCACCAGAGTTTGACCACAGTTAATTTGTCACAGCGGTTTACAGTTAAAAATGACACAAAATCAGGTTTTATTGAAGAATTGTAAAGATTTATTTCATTTATGCTGAATATACTGTTACAGTGAATGCATACACATAATATGTAGCCTCAATAAATGATTCTGTAAACTGATAGATTTGATTACATGTACAGTAGCATGAAGAGACCCGTCCAAAACCACAGCCTGAATGAGACTCAGGACAACTGCAATGCATTTAATTTCTTCAATCATAAACACGTTTCCTAGAACTCTCCCGGACTCATTATCCCTGATGCTGTCAACTGTGTAACCTTGTTAACTTCCTCTATATAAACGCGATTTATTCCGTCATTCATTGCTAAGTCTTGTATGTGTCCTCTGCATTTCTGAGCGCTTCTTTGATTATTCCATGGTTTTAAGCCTGTTGCCTGTTTTTCCGGATTTTTTCTGGTATCTATTTGGATTGTTTGAGGTTTTGGGGTAGTCCTACTATGATATTAGACTATAGCCTATAATAAAAGATAATGAATTTCAAACCTGAACCAAACATAATATTTATTCAAAGATCAACAGTTTGTCATTAGTCTTTAGTCTGCCACAAAAAAAAAAAAACAGCATTAAAATCATGAACTCAAATGTCATTGTAAAATAAAAAATAAAAAAAAGACTGTTGTAACAGTGCGTAAATCAGACATTTCAGTCTATAGCCTAACGCTAATAAGCCTTACGCCAAAATTATTATTACGACTAAATTGTCGGTCATAAGAAAACTAAATAATTGTGTATGATTTGCTTTGTGTAACCCGACATCAGACATTAGGCCGAAGTATTTTTTTTTTGCACACAATGCCGCGACCAGTCAATCACTCCTTTATGGGGCTGTTTACACCTGGCCACTTCATGCGTTTTCTCAGATCGGATAGCTATCTGATTTATCAAAACGATCCATTTACACCTGATCACATAAATGTGTTTTTGCGAAATGGATTTAAATCCGATCTTCAATTCCCGCGCTATATGCAGATTTAATGGAGTGCACGTCACCGAAAGCAACCGATATGAGCTGCATTTTATTGATCATCAGCTAAAATTTCAAAATCAAAGACCACAATAAGAGAGAGCGGCAACAGCCCTGGTAAGATAATTTAATTTCTTTACTTTTAATGATGATGATGATTGTGTGTTAAGCGTCTGCAACTTACTTTCACTTTGATTTGCATAGTTTGCACGTTGGCACGTTGGCTTGATGAATAGATGCTCAGCTGTGATGCGTGTTCCAGTAGCGTCGTCATATCTACATTTACATTTACATTTATTCATTTAGCAGACGCTTTTATCCAAAGCGACTTACAAATGAGAACAATAGAAGCAGTTAAACTAACAGTAGGACAACAAAATGCAAGTGCTATGACCCTTCTCAGTTTAATCTAACGCAGAACTTTTTTTTTTTTTTTTTTTGTTATAGAACAGAATAGAATAGAGTAGTAGAGAAAGTGTTAGTATTACTGGATCAAGTGCTGTCGAAAAAGAAGCGTCTTCAGCCGTTTCTTAAAAGTGGCTATGGACTCAGCCGCTCTGGTTGAGTTAGGCAGATCATTCCACCAGCAGGGAACAGTCATGGTAAAGGTCCGAGAAAGAGATTTTGTGCCTCTTTGAGATGGCACCACAAGACGCCGTTCACTTGCAAAGCGCAAGTTCCTGGATGGCACGTAAGTCTGAAGTAAAGAGTTAAAGTAAAAGGGAGCAGAGCCAGTGGTTGTTCTGTAGGCAAACGTCAGTGACTTGAATTTGATGCGAGCGGCAACTGGCAACCAGTGCATATCTGGCTATAACATTACATATAGCCTATAACACGCTCTCACACGTTTATTTTTTTAGCATTTTTGGGAGGAGTACAATTTACATATGTGGTTTCAACAACCAGATGCATTTACACTTGTCCAGTTTCATCTGGAATGCGGCCCAGATCTCCTCCTGAAGTGGTTTGAGCGATCGGATTCAAATCCGTCTCGAATGCGTTTCGGAGGGCATTTACACCTGGTCTTTTCACGATCGGATAGCTATCCGATCTGAGAAAACGCATGAAGTGGCCAGGTGTAAACAGCCCCTATGACTGGCTGCCTGCACATTAACTGTCCTCGCGGCTGCTGCAACTTGCACTCATCAATGCATTTAAATTCGCGCCTACGGTATCTTTGTAGAACTTCAAAAAAAGAAAAAAAGATGCTGCAGCCAATGAGCAGCCGGTGGGGGCTGGCTGCAGGACGACTCAACCTCCACGGACAGTTTTTAATGTTTTATCAGACAATAACTAGGCTACACAAGAATTTGCTTTAGTATAATTTTCGGGACAATCATGGCTGGATTCGGGATTCGGGACAACAGCTTAGATTTCGGGACTGTCGCGAATTTTTCGGTTTTGTAAAATTTTATATTATTAATTAAATAAGTCTTTCTCCTGTAAATTGCAAAAGATCTGTTGGCACATACATTTTTCTTAAACTGTTTTGATTTGTAGAAGTTGTCCCGAGTCTTTCCTACTCATTTTAACCAGATCATCACCTAAACTAGCTGGAAGCATCTCATGCAGCAGGACTCACTCATGGAGAGCAGAAGCGTCCGTAAAACAAAATGCTCTTGGTTGGATTGTGTCGGATGAAGAAAAGAAAAGGATGGTCTGCATTGAAGACCTGCGGGAAGGTATAACAACATGCCATTGCGACGACTGTGGTGGCTGCAGCCGCTTCGGTTCCTTCCTCGTTGACTTCAACAAAGGCTTTATGAATCACCTTCGACACCACCAGGTCGTTGTTGGAGGACATGCCTGAAAGATTCACCTTCTGCGGGTCGAAAACATCCTCCATTCCCATGCTGATCAGAAGACTCTTCATGTCGTAGGTTTCCTCCATCTTAAATCTGGGCAGAGAAACTTTAACCTCTTGTTGACGCATGACTTCTGGTTTGGTCCATTCCATGAGCTTCTCGTAGGTCAGTGCCTTTTCAAGCTGGATAATAAGAGAGACACGTCAGATGAATAGTTAAAATAGTCCAAATAAAAAACTGCTCCACAAGTAAACATCTGACTGGTCACGGCTGGCTAATTAAAGGACAAGTTCGGTATTTTACACTTAAAGCCCTGTTTTCAGATCGTTTCTGATGAAATAGAATGGTTAAGATTGAAATTTGGACACATGCTGCTGGCCTGAGAATTTTCGGTTTCTGTGGTAGCACCCCCCCACCTCCACAATGGCTGCATAGGTGCACTGGAACAATCCTTCCTAAAACGCATTAAACTTTCGTTTACAAAGACGTGAAACTCACCGAGTGGTCAGGGGTGTTCACTGATATGCTCACACAAAAATCGCTGCGAAAGATGCTTTCCAACAGGTGTTTTACCATTCAATGTAAAAACTGTGGACCTATTTTTCCAAACGCCTCACACCCGTACATTCCTCCGTTGAGAGCTTGAATAATATACACTCCAGCCCAGTTGGTGGCGGAGTAATACCGTACCTCACAGCACATCCAATACAAGTCAATGGAGTTGGACAAAAACTACAATAAAACCTGTTGGAAAGCATCTTTTGCAGCGATTTTTGTGTGAGCATATCAGTGAACACCCCTGACCACGTCTTTGTAAACAAAAGTTTAATGCGTTTTAGGAAGGATTGGTTCAGTGCACATATGCAGCCATTGTGGAGGTGGGGGGGTGCTACCACAGAAACCGAAAATTCTCAGGCCAGCAGCATGTGTCCAAATTTCAATCTTAACCGTTCTATTTCATCAGAAACGATCTGAAAACAGGGCTTTAAGTGTAAAATACCGAACTTGTCCTTTAAGCATTTAAATCACCTTCTGAAGGCCAGTGGTGTCGTCTTCCATCTCGTTAGGAAGGATGATCAACATACTGAGATTCTTCCCGACATACGGCAGCTCCAGAACCTGACTGTTGATCTCTGGGATGAAGGCCAGAGGAAAGTCCTCCTTTTGATGCATCATCTTCACTGGTTTAGTTTGATTCTGCCAAGCATCAATGGAAACACATTATAACCCCTCAGATTTTATCATGACTGCTACAAATATTAGTAAAATAATATAAAAAAAGAGCATGAAATCTCACCTTGTTCAGCTTAAACTGCCCATCTCTGGTGGATTCCTTTGGGAATTTGTCCTTCCAGTTTCCTTTGAAGTAGATGGCGTTCACCAAAACCAGTTTCGTCATCCCATCGATGGCTCCCTGTGGCATCAAGTCCTTGATCTTCTCTAAAATACAAATGGACATTGTTCACTTTGAGCAGTGATTTGAACTGGTTGGTTTGTTACTATAAAGCTCAACTCAAGAACCCATGAGGCCAAACATGGCCCTTGATAAGACATTTTCGCTAAAATTAAAGTGCTTCAAAAAACATAAAACAACTTTTGTAAGAGTGTAAAATAAGTTTCAAATTGAGAATAAGTTTATGCTGGATTTCACCTTGTGTTTTTGTCTCCACCCATTGGTTGATGTTGACACGAGCAGCCTCTGATTGGTTCTTGAAGTCCACCTTCTCCAGTCCGGCTTCATAGTAGTGTTTTGCGTCATTGAGGAATTTCTGTAATTCAGCAAACCGATTGAGGTGGAAGTGATATTACAGTTGAGAACATTTCCAGAACCTCCAGTGAATAAACCGAGTCTTACCTCAACAAACTGGTAGGATTGCTCTCCGTAGAGGCGGTTGGCGAGACTCAACACATACGGGACTCCTGGTTTGTTCAGATCACTCATGAACTTGCTGAAGCTGGAATGAATTTGGTCCTCAGGTTTTTCCTCTGGACATTTCTGTTTGCATCAACAATATCAGATTTAATCAGTTGAATCAGACGAACCCAAAGGATACATGCATCTCTACAGTAAATACAGCTGTTCATGCAACAGAACCTTGACAGAATGTTGGCTAAAGTTCTGAGAACATTCCCTGTTAACTGGGTTAGTGTTTGATGTAAATATTCATACGAAACCTTGAGTTCAGCAGGAGTCTGAGGATTCTGGGTTTGCTGCATCATTGGTGGTTCATTGTTAAAGCCCAGGACCTACACAGCATTGTTATGGTAGAGTTAATAAAGATAACTTAAACATATTGTGAATGCACAACTCAAATGCTCATCATCCGCACCAAAATTTTTTGACCAAATTTCAAAGCCGCACCCGCCCGCCATCCGCTGATTGTTTTGCGGTCTATGGACGATGCAATGCTCTGCTGATGCGAGCCGCAAGAAAGCCCTTGTCTGTTCTAGAAAGATGCAGCAAAGATATTTAATGCTAATGTATGAGGCATAGGCCTACGCTGAGTTTCATTCATTTATGACGAGATGCGCTCTAGTTCACAATGCAATGCAAGTGAACGCGGCGCATCGGAGCCTCCATGTCACGGTTATTATATTGTCATTTGCTTTTTATTTATTAAATACATGCAATTGGTTGATGAAACATTTATTAAAATTAAGATACAATTTGTACAAAACGAAATTCGCTTTAAAGAAAGGATTTTAACAATGCAATGCAAGTGAACGCGGCGCGCTGTCGCCTCAATGTCACGGTTATTATATTGTCTATATTTGCTTTTTATTTATTAAATACATGCAATTGGTTGATGAAACATTTATTAAAATGAATATACAATTTATACAAAACGAAATTCGCTTTAAAGAAAGGCTTTCTAAAGAAAAACTTAATGAAGTGGTAAAAATTATGTCTGACGATTTACAAAACAAAACTTGCGTTGGTACTTGGCAAAGAATCAAATACAGTTGGAAACGACGTAGACAATTAATGACACAGACTGTTAACAATTGTTTTTAATTGGTGTTTAAACATTCTCTATGATATTAAAATATTTTTTACAAACATTTTTTAACACGGTTTTGGCGGTTATAGAGATCTAATGACGGTGTTCGACTATAACCGTCGGTCTCACGGTTATATACTAACCGTCAAAATAGCAACAAATAATGGGGAATGAAAATGGTATGTGTGATGAATGTGATGTTTTAGAAACAGCAGAGCATGTATTTTTTAAATGTAACAAATATGATGATCAACGACCAGTAAATATCACAGTTTGAGAGATTCTCACTCAGTCATATAGTGCTGTTTTAACCTTTTTAAAGAATACAGGATTAGATAATGTATGGGAATCGTGATGCTTCTGCCCATCCTGGAAGTTGAGGGTTAAGAGTGAAAGCTGGAGGAGCTGAACATACAGCGCCAGCAGAGGGTGGGTGGGGCATTAAACAAACAAAAAATACAGATTACAGATACCCATGTAAGATATACAGTATGTGGCGATAATACTCCTATTGAGTGAGCGACCATTAACAAGAGGAAGAAGAAAAAGAAGGGTAGAAAAAATGCCTTTTATATATAAATGATGACAATTTTTTATGTAAAAATCCTATTAACAACATAAGTGCACCCCAGCAAACATTATAAAACAATAAAACAAAACAGTTCATGACCCCTTTAAAATCTGGAATGCATGCAAAGGCTTGAGTCACTTCCTGCTCCCTCTGTCTCAGTCTTCTCTCTCGTCACCTTCTTTTAAAAGTATATTGTGTAAGATCACCTTAATCATCTGATCTGCTGTGTTTCCTCTTGCACCGAGCGACACCATGGCCAGAGCCGAGGAGATGCTGACAGGAGAGAAGAACACATTTCCTGATGCGTTTCCTCCGCTGATCTTCTTGAACAGGTTGAGGGAGAACTGTGTGTTTGCTGCAGTCAAAGACTCCATTTTCACAAGCTAGAAAGTAAAAGCAAAATATAAAGTGAAAGCAAAAATAAATCCATGCATTATCTTTCATATGACAGTACAGCACTAGAACAGCAGTTTTTGCATCATTTTCATCATTACACATACAGAAGTGAAAAATCCCCAAGTTTCCCCAGATGTGAAAGTACCCAGCAAACATTGGTCCGACGGCAACGTCGTGTCCCTGGCCAAAAATAGTCGCGGTATGACGGCATAAATCGGTAAAAATATGTAACACAGAACATTTCCTAAAAATGCATTCAGATACATTTGTACATGTCTACAGTTCTCTGGGGTTGCATGTATAATTGTTATTTTGACTTTTAGCTACGTGTAGTTCAATATAGTGTATCGGGTGAGAGGACGTCACCTGGCGACGTCTTTTACTCGTGCATTTATAGTCCATCATGACCCTCCATCATGAAATCCTTGTGAAATATGCAAAAGCTGTGCTTAAAGGAACTGTATGTAGGATTGTGGCCAAAACTGGTACTGCAATCACTTTAAAAATACTATAGAGCGGTGTATCCCCTCCCCCTCCCCCCTCACTCGAGGTTGCCAGATAAGCTGAATTCAGCAGAAACGTAGGCTGCTTCAATGAGCTTCCGACGAGACGTACACAGTACGTTTTTTTCTGTTAATTATGTTTATGCTTCATGAGAGATATTTTGATAAGTAATTATGCATTTAAAAAATGTACTAATTGTCCTTAGTTAAATATAATCGTAAAGATGTATGCTCGTATGTGACAGACAGAACGGTAGCTGTAAGTCTAACTTGTAACGTCTGTCATTAATGTAAGTACAAGCACAAGCCTATGTAACTATGTGTAACCAATATCAAAGATACAGCTATTCATTTAGCTGATGCTATAGCAGCTAAGTGAAAGTGGCCAGCTGTATTTTTTTCTTACCCTGCAGCCCACGTCCATAACACGCTAAAATGTGTGATGTGAAATACAGGTCAACTTGCAGCATGTGTAACTTAGTCCACGATATACGTGAAGAATGTCGAATAATTTTTTCTGAGGTAAAGTTAGGCTTCTGTCTCAATTACGTTTCAAATTTTCATATAATGGGCGTGCTAATGTTTTCCTCAGCATCTCAGCATAATAACAGAGAAACGGGCTCCTATAAATGCATTGCTAATGTTAGCATACGTCCATGTGAGCTAACGTTACTTTGCACGAACATGCATAACTTTGTTCGACTGTCATGAATATATGAAATGTCCATTGACATCAAGTACAAGTTAGCCAAGCATAAGTTAACTTAGATGAATCTTACCTGTCCAGGAGAAAATTAGCTACGTTGCGTCTGTGTTCAAATTCTTCTCCGTTTTCAGCCGTCTCCATCTTTCAAAAGCATCTCCAATACAAATTCTGGTTTTATTTCGGACTTTGTCACAACGAATTTCTGAATTATAACGAGGTCTTTTTGATTTAGTAACATTAGACATTTTTATCCGTCTTAGGGTAGGTTAGAGCAAAGCTGGCAACCCGGATCCCGAAACACTACTGACTTCGTGATTGGTCGATAGGTGGAGGGAGGCGCGTCAGGCCAAAACACAAAATGACAACATCAACATCAGTTGAGGGCTGCAAGTCCACTTTTTAAATGACAATATCCTAGCCATACTACTGTTGTCAGTGATATAAGTATTTGAAATGAACATGATTTCTTAATGTCTAGTGACACATCAGGGCCATTTTATGATTAATTGAAATAGATTTCTTACATACAGCTCCTTTAATCCTTGCATGGTTAATACTGCAAAAATTTATTTAATTGCCCAAGTAGTTTTTAAGAGGTTGTGAAGACGTCCACTGACGTCCTTTACACGTCAAGGCTGTGAACAGACGTCCACTGATGTCTTTTACACGTCTAGTCAAGCAAGACAGAAAAAAAACAGGAATTATCTTTATGAAATACACGAATTGTATACAAAGTAAATATATTTACTTTATCTTGTTTAAATAAATTATAATCACACAGTTCCTAGTGTGGTTAAGTGAATGCAAAGCCTCTGCATTCTAGTCATTATTTCAACCTGTAGCCTACCTGATACGTAGTGTGTTTTTTTTAGTGTTTTTTTTTTTTATGGAATGTATGCATATACATGTAAAACAGAAATATATCTGGTCACCATTTATGTCTGAGTTGGATGTAATTGCCAAAACTGTGCTGCCAAGATGTAACAAAAGATCTCCCGACATTACCAAATCCCGCGATAGGTTAGATTATCTCACGAGATGTTAACGCGTTTTCCCCATAGACTCACTCCGGAACACTGAAGTTTGAACAACCACGGAGAGAGGAGGAATTGAGGCCCATATTATTAGAAATCTACTGTTGGGTACGTACATTTTGTATTATTAGATTCACGTGCTAGAGTTTTACTTGTTTGACATGAATGAACCGAAAGAAATGATGCCCACATTGTCAACTGAAATTGGCTAACTGAGTTTGGCTAAAATTAGCTAGTAGGCTAAAAGTTAATTTGAACTTATACAACGGTATACCATAGTATAAAGTATGTTTAATGATACAGTCAAAGTTATTACTGTAAATTATTAATGTAGCCTTTTGAGAGTTTCTTTCAGAAAGTAAATTATCTGAAGTAGAATGAAATTAGCTGGATTTGAACATGTATGTTTTCAGTAACTGCTTTAAAAATATTTTGTAATTTTAGAATTGCTAAACATGTCTATTCAGGGGACATCACAGCCCACCTGTCTTTATCAGAAATGTCCTGTTCACTTTCTCACTGTTACACACCTAGTTAAGGGTCTTTCTCAAGGGCACCACAGTGGTATTGAAGAGGCAGGGGACAAATGCTGTTTTGAATTTAGCTGAAGACCATAAAAATATTTTGAAAATAAGTGCATGTCATTTACCTCATTTTTAATTTTCATTTATTTTAAAAAGAAATATATTCTCTTCCCTTAGATGCTGTGAAGAGGTGGAGCCCACATGCTACAGACTCTGAAATTGATGCAGCAACGGCAGAACACCTGAAACACGCTCCAGGAAGAGCTGGGGGTGGTGGATACAAAAAATGAGCCAAACAATGTGTTTAAGGGATAGTTCACCCAAAAATGAAAATTGTCATCATTTACTCAACCTCATGTTTCAAACCTGTATACCTTTCTATGCTAAACACAAAGATATTTAGAAGAATGTTTGTAACCAAGCAGATGTCGCTTCCCATTAATAATCATTTTTTCTCCAATAATGGTAGTCAGTGGATGCTCTATTTGCTTGGTTACAAACATTCTTCAAAATATCTTTTTGTGTTCAGCAGAAGAAAGAAACTCATACAGGTTTGGAATTTGGTGAGTAAATTACATAATTTTCATTTTTGGGTGAACTATCTTTATATAATAATTCAGTATTTTGCTATTGGTATTTAGTTTGGTTAACAAATCGAGAGCTTAGAATTATAAGGTTCTATCTCCGTTTATTGTAGTTTATTGAGGATCAAAGTTTTTAAACTCGGTTTATGTTTTGTGAGATGGAACCTTTTATTTTATTAATAACTACTAACAAAATATTTTTTTTACAAAAATAACACCACACAGGCATTAATAAACACCTAATGAATCAGATTGTCAAAAACTCAATTTCGACCAAAAGTGGAGATAGAACCTTATAATTCTAAGCTCACGAAATGTTAAACATTGAAAAAAATAAAGAGAAATTTTGGCTGTTCAAGATCAATAAAATGTTGTGCTTAATCAGAACATGCTTCTTTTTTGCTTATGTCCACAAATAATGTGTTATTGTTTTTGATGTACACGTGATTAAAACGTTTTATTGACGTTCAGGTCTGACTGGACCAATTTTGGACCTTTTTAGAACCTTTGTCAAGATGTGTAGGCTAAACCTCAAGACTTGATTGTCTTTCACGATGATTATTTTATATGCAGGCTTATACACTTAAATTATGCAGCAACACATTTAAACACATATGACGACGCATTTAGACGTCCAGGGACGCGCAGAAGAGACGTGGAATTCACGGCCAGAAAAGACGTCGGTTCAACTTCCATTTTGGAACTATTTTTCAACCATGACGGGACGTCTCGGACGGACGTCTTTTCAACGGTCATTAAACGTCCAAATGTTTGCTGGGTATGATCTGCTGAGTCACATGTTTCATTCTTATAAACATTGTCTCGCCCTGAAGAGCCCATCCTCTAACCAGGGGTGCCCAATCCTACTCCTGCCAATCGACTGTCCTGCACAGTTCATCTCCAACCCCAATCAAACACACCTGCCTTTAATTTTCAAGTGATCCTGAAGACCTTAATTGGTTGCTTCAGGTGTGTTTGATTAGGGTTGGAGATGAACTGTGCAGGGGTGCGTTTCCCGTACAATATAGCTCACTGCTTAACTACCATAGTACGATGCATCGTTGGCGAAATCAACTAACCGTATGTCGCAAAGTATTGTTCAACCTTGATTTATGACGTCTCGCACGTGGTGGACTAATAGCCTAACTTATTTTAATTAATCTGCTTGAGATCGAATTAACGCTAGATTTTGTCATATAAGTTACAGACATGGCATCTGAAGACCATTTCAAATTTCTCTGTTATTTTGCTTTATTACCAGACTCAATATTTGACTCGTTCTTAGTAGAGCACGTTCGCACATGCGCAGTCTTCAAAAACGGTGCTTTAAATCTCTTGACAAACTAAAATACGTAAATTACGTTTGTATGCATTCTAAATAAATAACACGGGTTGTACTGAATGTCAGCTTGCTTATTTTGCTAAAGATAAGGATTTATTCAGTCTACATCTCATGTAAACAAGAAACTGAAATAAGGACTCCAGGCAGCGAAACGTGGATTTGTAGATGTCATTTTGTGTCAATATGTTGACTTTTGGGGTAAATCATACCCTATATATTGTATTGTTATATATTGTATTGACAAATCATCAATTAAATATTTACCATCTTATATTTTGCATAATTTGATGTTTTTAAATAAACACTGCAAACAATAAAAGTTGTAGGGCTGGACGATATGGCAATATCTATAATATTGATATAAGTGATCACCCGGATTTAGACCCTATGTTGTCTTTATATAAAGCGTTCACAGGCAAATTTGCTTTTTATATTTTCCTGGCGTCGAAATCTGCAGTAGCAGTTTTAACATTAAGTGACATGGCATCTGACGCACAGAAGCCAATAAGCTTGTTTGAGATGCGCTTTGCCTCGCCTGAAATGTATGCGAGAGTAGGCGCCTGCAGTGAGAGGAGGAGCAGAGAATGTCTAATAAGGGGAGAACATCCACTCTCAGTAAACTTCCGGCTTCTGAACTGGTTGCAGTTCCACTCTGGCTCCATATGAGGGCGCTCACAGGACGAGTGCAGAATGAATGGAGGTCTGTTACGACCCCTCTAAGATTTGTCTAGGAGCAAGAGGATTAACACTAAAAATATGGCAAAATCTGTAAGAATAATAGGAGGCGTCAAGAAACAATGCAAAAACACAAACTGCCAATGAAAATGATTATACAAAAAGTAAAAGAAACCATTAAACTATAAAGTAGATTTACAAAAGTATAAATTATTAAAGCCACAACCATATGTACAAATTTACAATAAAAATAAAAAGAAAAATGAACAAGAAAAAAACTAAAATCAACCCGACACCAAAAGAAAGAAAAAAACAAACAAAAAAACAACAATTCTACCTCATTTAAACCTCTAACCTAAAGGAAAGAAAAGAATTAAATCTTCAGCGCCAAACGCTGTATACTTCCCTACTCTCAACTAACAAAACAAAACATACAATGGGTGGCGTTCACCTCTTACCTGGGGTTTCTATACACAGAGTTACCTAAATGTTGCACAATGGAAGTCGCACGACATCTTCCCTATCCACCTTCCTCTTGAGTAAAGAGTAAACATCAGAGAGCGTAAGCTCAGCAAAGATCAAAGAGCAATGCCATCCAAGTAAAAGAAAATAATCGAACAAAATAGTAAATCAAAAGTTATAACCAAAACAACAGATGTTGGAATAAGCCAGTGATCTCAAACTCAATTCATGGAAGGCCACAGGTCTGCACAGTTTTGCTCCAATCCTAATCAAACACACCTGATCCAGCTAATCAAGGTCTTCAGGATTACTAGAAACTTCCTTGCAGGTGTGAGTTGGAGCTGGTTGGAGCTAAACTGTGCAGAGCTGTGACCCTCCAGGAATTGAGTTTGAGACCACTGGCATAAGCAAATAACAAATAAAGCGAGGCAAAAACCAAGTAACAATGACAGCAAAAACCAGAAAACAAAAGAGACTCCATTTACTCCTTTCCAGCGTCCTTTTATCTGCCAGCGGAAACGTTACTGGCAGCGGATAGGTCGACGTCACATCGCTGAGTGAGCCAATCAGCGGTCAAGGAAGACGGCCTAAGAGATCGACAGGGAAAAAGAGAGAGAGAGTTCCAGCACATGTGGGGGTTGAGGGGAATGAGGCTGCTGATGAGGCTGCTAGGGCAAGTTTAGTTAGGGAAAATGTGGAGGTGGAGGTGCCATTTGACAGATTGGAGTGCCGTAGCATCATTAAGGAAAGACTGACACAACAATGGCAGCACGAGTGGAGTAAAGACATTAGCGGGAGGAAGTTCTATGACATAAAACCATTAGTCAACCCTGGGAAGTCAATTATCCTGCCTCGGATGGATCAGATAAAGTTGGCCCGACTAAGACTGGGTCATTGTGGATTGGCAAGTGGGCTGTTTCTGGTGGGAAAGCACAGGGACGGCAAGTGTCAAGCCTGTGGAGTACAGGAGTCTGTCAAGCATGTCATCATGTTCTGTCTGAGATATGCTGAGGAAAGGAGATTGTTATTCATCAAGGGCGATTCTAGGATTTTCATTTTAGGGGGGCTCAGCCCCCAATGAGGGTATGATTAAAAAAAAAAAGTTAATTTATGGTCTAATGCTCATTATTAACTAGTTTCATTCATTCATCCAGTAACATGCATATGGCAGGGTTTTATAATCACTGAGGTCCCGAATGTGAGGTATTACGGGGGGTTCGGGAGCATGCTCCCCAGAGAAAATTTTGATTTCTCTGATCTACATATGTGCATTTTAAGATGTTTTGAAGGCCAAAAAATTGCATAACAATAGCTTTAAAACCATGTGCGGGCAGCTGTTTATTTTTCTCACCTCATCAGCATCACACTCTTTTTCTCTTTGTTTTTATCTTGCTCTGTCTTTTCCCCTCCTAAAGCTGAGCTTTGACTGATATAGGCTTTTCATTTTTGTCTGTCAGTGAAGAAAGTAAACATAGGGTCAACTGATTTATGAATCATTTTCTCAGACAAAGCTACCAGGAAAACTAAGTTTATTAAATTAATTCACAATATGTACACATTCATTATTGATCTAGGCCTAATACATGGCCGTAGACAGGGCTTTATAATCAAAGAGGTCATAAATTTGAGGTTGTTATGGGGTTAAACATTTTTATTTCTCTGATATGTGCATTTCAAGACGTTTGAAGGCCAAAAAAGGATAAGAAATAGATTTAAAACCTGCTCTCTCCTCATCTCCATCACTCTGTCTTTTTCTCTCAGTCTCCTGATCTTGCCCTGTCTCTTCCCCTCCTAAAGCTGAACTTTTTTAATTTACTGAAGCTACAAATTGTATTATATTAATTCTCAACATGTACACATTCATTATTAATCTTGTGCCTATGAAAAAGGCTTTGTTAATGTTTCTTGTCCCCTCACAATGACATAATTACACGTTATATAGGCTATAGGCCTATTTTCAGCTCAAAATGGCGAAATTAGACAAAAGTTTATTAGTTTTCTAATTATTTTTGTCATTCGTTAAACATTTATGACCTAAAAAACTGTCAAATATAAAATGTTTAGTTTAACTACTTACATCTTCTTAACTCGCACTTGACCGTAAACTGAAGCGTCAGTCGTGCTGCTAAAATTCGCGCTCTTCTGCGAACACGAATTTGTGTAGCCTACACTTAATCACACATGTTTAGGGGGGCTAGGCAGAAGTTTAAAAGGGGCCTATGGTTTAGCCTATGGCTAAAGAGACGCCTATGGTTCTCACTCTGCGTGTGTTTCGCGCTGGATGACGGTCGTGCTGAGCGGTGCAGGTAGGCTACAGAGGAGAAGTAGAAGAAGAGAAGAGGATGACACCATTTGCTAAGCGGGGATGTTTTCATTTTCATCCTTAACACATACATTTTAAACCACAAACTACGGAGTATGTTTTGGACATTATTTAACATTGTCAAAGACGAACAAAATTTTTAGAATAACAACATTTCTTACTCCAGGGGCTAGCCTCGCCCATGATCCACTGCGAGAAGAGAGAACTGTCCGTCTTGCCTGCGCTTTTTTCCTCCTCTCACTGCAGGCGCGTCTCAAACAAGCTTATTGGCTTCTGTGCGTCAGATGCCATGTCACATAATGTTAAAACTGCTATGCAGATTTCGACGCCAGGAAAATACAAAAAGCAAATTTTCCTGTGAACGCTTTGTATAAAGACAATAGCCTAGGAAGGTCTAAATCCGGGTGATCACAAATATCAATATTATATCGTCATATCGTCCAGCCCTAAAACTTTTATAGTTGGCAGTGTTTATTTAAAAACATCAAATTATGCAAAATATAAGATGGTAAATATTTAATTGACGATTTGTCAAAACAATATATAACAATACAATATATAGGGTAGGCCTATGATTTTACCCCAAAAGTCAACATATTGACACAAAATCAATTTCTGGGTTCCATCCCAGAAAGCCACAAAATCACTTTCCAGAACATTCTCATTCACAGTTCCATGCTGGTGGAACGCTCTCCCCACCCTCATCCGGAATGCAGAATCCCTGACAACCTTCAAAAAACATCTGAAAACCCATCTCTTCCGGGAGCACTTAACCTCATAAAAAAAAAAAAAAAAAAAAACCCTCCCCTTTCCCTCTAAACCTCACTTATCGGGCTTATGCTACTCTGAATAATGCCTGAACGTTGTATCTCGAGCACTTCTTGCGCTGCTTCTAGTTTTTTGCCTCTTCATGATGTCTCGCTTAATCTAGTCCTACTTTGTAAGTCGCTTTGGATAAAAGCGTCTGCTAAATGACTAAATGTAAATGTAAATGTAAAATGACATCTGCAAATCCACGTTTCGCTGCCTGGAGTCGCTATTTCTGTGAATTGCAGCGATTCATTTGCTTATCTTTGCTGTAGCTTTCGACAGTCTGTATACATACTTCTCAGATTTCTTTGTCAAATCTATTTGTACAATCAATCTCAAAGCTCTTTCCCATTTTAGATGTGTCGTGTGTGTTTTTCGCGGCATTCACGCTGAAAACCAATGCTACTACTTTCCACTCAGTGGGCAAAACCGCAGTCACTCCGGCCGACAGTGACGTCACACACATCTCCTCTCATTCCCTCATGGTTGAGTAACCCGAGACGTTTGAGCTGGATTGGTTTAGAGGGTGGGCTCTTCAGGGGGAGACAACGTTTATAAGAATGAAACATGTGACTCAGCAGATCATTCTTTCACCTCTGGGGAAGCTTCATCGTTCCTGCTAAAAAAACCTCTAGGTAGTGCTTGAATAGAACAATTTTTTTACATTACAGTTCTGTATGTGTAATGATGAAAATGATGCAAAAACTGCTGTTCTAGTGCTGTACTGTCATATGAAAGATAATGCATGGATTTATTTTTTCTTAGACAAGCATGTGATGTTGTTTATAGGAAATGGCAACTGAACTGAGCAATGCTCTGTTTGGGATTTTCACTTTGTTATGCTGATCATCTCTCTCTCTCTCTCTCTCTCTCTCTCTCTCTCTCTCTCTCTCTCTCTCTCTCTCTCTCTCTCTCTCTCTCTCTCTCTCTCTCTCTCTCTCCTGCTTTTCTAGCTTGTGAAAATGGAGCCTTTGACTGCAGCAAACACACAGTTCTCCCTCAACCTGTTCAAGAAGATCAGCGAAGGAAACGCATCAGGAAATGTGTTCTTCTCTCCTGTCAGCATCTCCTCGGCTCTGGCCATGGTGTTGCTCGGTGCAAGAGGAAACACAGCAGATCAGATGATTAAGGTGACCTTACAGACTCACACAAAAGTAAAAATAGACTGAGACAGAGGAACCAGGAAGCAAGTTGACACAACTAGTGCATGCGTTCCAGATTTTAAAGGGGTCATGCACTGCATTGTTTCATTTTTTTTTTTTTTTTTTTCCTGGGGTGCACTTATGATGTTAGTATGATTTTTACACCAAATATTGTCAAAATTGATAAATAAAAGGCATTTTGCCGCTCACTCCTTAAGCCCAATTTATACTTCTGCGTCGAACTTACGCCGTAGCTACGTCGTAGGCTGTGTGTAGCGCGCGTACCCTTCGGCGTACCCTGACGTGCACCTCTCCAAAAATGTAACAACGCGTCAAATCTACGCGGACGCAAGCGCTGCGATTGGTCTGCTAGGACCGCTCCCTCGGGTTTCACATGCTCCCTCTGCGCGCGTGAACGCGGACAACGACGCAGAAGTATAAATGAAAACCAACGCGTTGCCTACAGCGTAGAGGCTCCGGCGTAGGTCCGACGCAGAAGTATAAATCAGCTTTTAGGAGTATTACCCCCACCTACTGGATAGCCTACATGGGTGATGCATCTGTATTATTTTTTTTTTTTTATGAAGATGTAATGCCCCGCCCACCCTCTGCTGGCGCTGTATGTTCAGCTCCTCCAGCTTTCACTCTTTCCCTCATCTTCCGGGCAGAACCATCACGATTCCCATACATTATATCCTATGCTCTAATCCTGTATTCTTTAAAAAGGTTAAAACAGCACTATATGACTGAGAATCTCTCAAACTGTAATATTTACTGGTCGTTGATCATCATATTTGTTACATTAAAAAAATAAATAATACATGCTCTACTGTTTCTAAAACATCATTCATCACACATACCATTTTCATGCTTCCCCATTATGTATTGCAAGCGTTGACTTTAATCCTGTGCTTTTTCCTACCCTGATTTTAGCCTCTGATTTGAACGCGGTGTTTGAAGGGGTGTGTCTGCTGAGAGACTTCAGTGTAAACGCCCACAGCTGAGTATTACATGTGGGACTCTATCGTAAACGTTTAGCATGTTTTTACTATTACAGCTCTCAAGGTTAATTAATCGTGTTGTTTGTTGCTATTATATTTAGATAACCTATATAGCCAGAGATGGCAAAAGTGCACACATCCTTCACTAAAGCAGAAGTACAGATACTCATGTTTAAAAAGACTCAAACCTTTCACTCAAGGTAAAGTAAAAACGCATGGGTAGTAATGGCTACTAAAAAGTAACTGGACCTCACATCCTATTGATGCTTTAATACAAAATAACTTACATTTCAAATTTTGTTAGCTAATGAATGTATCCAGGCTGAACAACCACCATGTAATACACAAGCAGAGAAAAGACTAAGCTGATGAAAAAAAACTATGTGCCATCCCCTAGGCCACATCATAGATTGTAGGGTGATTCTGCCTCTTGTCTTTGGATGCTTTAAAAATGACAAAATTGAGGCGAGTTCTACTGTAAATTCTATTTAAGTACAAACAGAAAGAAAATTATAATGCAAGCATAATTTGCACTTCACCTGATTTACCGGTTCTACAGCATATGGAAACTATCTGACTAAACCTGTTTCAGATGATACTGGAGAAATTAACAGCAGATTACACATTTCCATAATAATAAAAAAAAGTATTTCTTTAAATCAGTACATGCTCAAATTGGCGACATTACTGGGAAACAGACACAGGCCTATTCACTGGCCTAAACAATTTGTCCTAAAGACTGAATATTAATGTGTGTGCCATCAGCACCAGCAACATGTGGCAACATCCCTTATACAAACACTGAGAAATAAAACTTTAGGGAAAAATCCTTAGCCGCTCCTAAATCTGAACCCCTGCGAATCGCTTCAAAAACTGGGCATTATCTGTCATACACAACCTTTAAGTGCTTTCTTAAATTCAACAGCGAATTCTTGAAAGCCAGCATTTTGTGCTTTTTAGGTTGACACTGAAGACTAAAAAATTTACTGTTTAATGTTATGCATCTGTATTATTTTTCTTTATTCATTTTCATAATAATTTCATAATGTATTTTGTCAAGTCAGATTTTTGTCAACCATGATTTTTAAATCTACAATTGGCGTCAAAACGAACAGGATCGATATTTTCAGGCATTTGTCTCAATCATTTCAGGTAAGACCTTATTTTATTCTAAAATAATTCTAAGTCTGCCTGATGATTAGACATTGACTGAAACTGCTTAAAAGAACTGTGTTATTTAAAGTACCGGTTGTGTTGCCAATGAATATATGTCAGACATAATAATAAAAGGAAAAAATGGAATTCAATTAAGTAATTCAATTTAATTTGGCTTATTTAAGTTCCCCTGAAGAGTAGACCTCTAAAGTATTTGATATGCTGGGATAGAGATAGATCTTTTTTTTTTAGAAAGAAGACTATCTAGTCAAAAATTTGGGAAATTATCTGTAAGCTTGAAAATTTGATAGGATACTTGATTGACAGGAGCGGTTAAGTGTGGCGAGTCCCTCAGAGAAAGGGTTTAGAATAAACTCTAAAACATTAACACGCTGGAGTAATACAAGTATAAAGGCGCCGTTGTAACTAGCTAGGATCGCGTGCATCCTGATTTGGACCGTAAAGCTGTTCAAATATTTGAGGATACTATTCTGAGTAAGCTTGAAGGAAAAAGAAAATTCATATAAATTAATCTGAGATAAACTAGGAAAAAAAGAAAGAAAATTCAAAATAATGAATCTGAGATAAAACTAAAAAAAGAAAAAAAAGAAACTGATCTGAGTTAAACTGAAAAAGACAGAAAAAAGAAACTGATCTGAGTTAAACTGAAAAAGGAAGAAAAAAGACAACTGAAAATATAAGGGTTAATTTTGTTTTTAACTTCTCTTTTCCTTTTCCTTGAGTTCATCGAGTGAGAAGGGAGAGTGAAGCAGCCCTTCCTTTGGAATCTATACCCTCCTTTAGACACACACACACACACACACACACACACACACACACACACACACACACACACACACACACACACACACACACACACACAGATATAAATAGAAAGCCTGTTGCTTCTCTAGTATACACGAAGGTAATTGTATAGCAAAACATTATCTTCTGGGTATTTGAAGAGAAAAACAGAAACAAGCTAAGCTTTTTAACAGATTTCTGGTGTTAATGTGTTAATGTTTGAAAGGTGATCATTGTTTAACATTACAAAATTGAAGTTTTGTCTGAAGAAGAACAAGAGATAAAATAACATCATAAGATTGAAGTTAAGGTATTACTTTGAGGAAAGATCTATGATAATATTTTTATAGATAATTGACAAGTATAAGCTGATGAAAATGATAGAAAATGACTGCATAAGAATGTGAGTTGGAAAATGTATAAGGAAAAATGTCAAATAAACAAAGATGTTTATTTGAAATACATATAATTTCTGACTAAGTCAGAATAAAAGTGAGTAAAATGAAATTATAAAAGTATTGTAAATGCAGAATTACTCTGAGGCAGTCTGTCACATTCACCACCTTCTTCATCGTCTGTGTCTTCACTTCACTTCCCAGAATCCTCTGTCATCATCACCTGCACCTGCTCCTCATCACCCTCATCATCATCATCACCTGTTGTCTTTGTCATTATCTGTGTATTTAAGTTCCCCTCTCACTCCTTTTCATTGCTGGTTATTGTTTGTGCACTAGCACATTGTTTCGTGTTTGTTTGGATTTTGCCTATGGAAATAAATATTGAGTATTTTGTATCTTCGCTTGACCTTCGTCTTCTTCAACCCGCTGACGTTACACAGTCTTGACATTCTCTCAGAGTTTTTCTCTCATTCAAAGTCATTTAGATTTTGTTATTTGAGCCTGTGTCATAAGTAACAAGCTATCTAGAGTGAGCACAGCGTCTCAGTTGGAAATTATAGACAGAGATTTTTAAATAATAATATATGCAATTGGGAGTTAAATGTTTTAATGATATTCTACCTTGAATGATAGAAGAGACCATTTTTATTTGTTTATGATTCTTTGTCTCATCTTTGTCTTCACCATGTACAGGGCTGATGGTTCCAGTTATTGATGGTTCCGGTTATTGATGTAACAGAACATTACACTGAATTAACGGTTGTAATAACTAAATTCATTGAGTATAAGCAGAATTGCTATGTTGATGTTTGAAGATGTCTAATGGATTTTAGTGATTAAATACTATCATTAATTTGTCTCCATGTTTACACTATTAGGCGTTCCAAATGACTCTGATGGCTCTTGAATGCACTTTCCTGAGCTCCAGAAAATACCTGTTAAAAATGTACTAATGGGACTCGTCCTACTTAACGAGTCAAGGCACCGGCAGAAGAATTATTCGTTTTTATTTTCTTAGATGATTGGGGTTCATTTTAAATGCTTACACATAGACGTTAAATAGTATGCGGGGACATAACATGGGTTGGGGTTATTTGTTTGTTTTGTTTTCTTTGTGTTTTCCCTTTTTTTGTTTTCCTTATGTTTCTATTGTATCCTTATTTTGTGTATTTTGTTTTGTTATCGTATCTTTCTTTGGTCTGCTTTTCCTTTTCTTCACTATTGCTTCATTAGATGGCCACTGGTGGAGTGACGGTGTGGAACTTACTGTCGTAGTTCCAGTGGAGGGACTGAAGACTAAAAAATGTACTGTTTAATGTTATGTATCTGTATTATTTTTCTTTATTCATTTTCATAATAATTTCATAATGTATTTTGTCAAGTCAGATTTTCATGTGCATGTGTTGAGTGTATGAGGAGGCTATAGATAGCATGGAACCATGTGAGGATCATATGTCAGAGACCAGAGGGAAGCTATATTTTGTAGAGGGTGTGTACTGTACAATGTAACGTTGCAACTGTAAGGGGTTACCAGTTTAGGACCCAAGGACCAGATGTTTGAAAGAAGACCCGGAGTCAGAATTATAAAAAAATTGAAGAAAAGTTTTACTGAAGATAGTTTGCAGTTTCATCAGCAGAAGTTCAGCTTCAAGACTCACACAGGAGTTCGTAGGTCACCCCGCTTACAGTTACAAAGATCACAGCAGTTACACCATTTCCAAGGTCTAAGCTACGTCATTGCTTACAGGCAGAATGATTCTCATTGGCTAAGAAATTGATAAACATAGTAATTTTCCACACATATGCAGACAGACTGAAGCATATCGCCATAGATTATGCAGCTGACACTCGGACCCTGAAGTTAGGCACGTCGTGACCTTCCAGGTCACAGATTTGGGTTGCTGGGTGCCAGCATGTCCCGAACAACAACACAGTCAATCTCCAACAATGCCGGTGGTTCCTTAACCTGGAAGCAAGAAGACTAACACACACACCGACACACATCTTTTCCAAGGTTGGATTTGGCCAGGCTCTAACTATAAACAGGAGTCTCATCTCAAAACATCAAGATAATGCGTTATTTCTCAAGGAAGGATACATTTTAGTCTAAGTAAGGCTTTAACAAAGAAATGGTCCCTTAAACTATTGGCTTCAATGACCCCTATGTGTTTTAACATGTTGAAGACCTTTCTCAAACACAAGACCAGTCCCTATTTAATTTCTGGAAGCTGGGATAGATAGGCAAGCACTGTTACTGCATTCAAATATCAAATACTGACATTAAAGATACATGAAAAGAACATTTCAGTAATCACACTGGTAACTTCTATAACAAGGTAAAATCTCCAGAGAAGTCATTCAACTCATTTGATATTTAGAAGGAAAAATATTGATTAATTCCTTGATTATAATCACTCATTACATATACATTGAAGCAGCAGTGGATTCCAATCCACCCCCTTCACAACTGATGCAGATGTAAACAACAAAGATAGTTCTTAATATGGAAGTGAATTGTGCCATGTGTTCGCATGACATATATGTTCCATTTTTAAAACTCAAGCAACATAGTTTGCTACCTTAAAAGCTCAATCTTACTGTACCACCGCAGAGAAACATAATGGCAGAGAAACAAAGCCGGAGAAACCATTTACATCTAGTATGATGGGGTGAGAAGATAAATGGGGAACAGAGAAATCTGGAATAAAGACCACTTTCATGTAGCCTTATTCTTACTGTATATGCCTGTTTCTCTCTGTTTGACACTTGATACATAAAAAATTGAGATCACTTGGCAAAAGTAACTGGTGTAGCTTCCGTGATTCAACCATAATGGGGGATGATTTTTAAATCTACAACACAATTAGCAATGCATTTGCCAGGAATCCTTTTTAACGCAGACAATTTCGAATATCTCTCTCATATATGGCCGTGCGTGATCAGGAATGTCTCTATTCTCAGTCATGTCGACATCTTTAACTCCCTGTCTCATCCATAACGTTAGCTACTCTTCTTGTTGTCTTCTGCTTTGCTCCGTGGGAGCTTATAGCCTACGTCTGTGGTGCGTGATAGTCAAGAAAATTATACACCAATGGGGGAGTCATGTTTTCTGTTGAAAAAGGCGCGCAATGACAAGAAATAGTATTGATCATGTCAGCAAATACAGATTAGAATTAAAGTAATGAGCCAGGTTTGAAAATATAAGTAGAAAGTACAGACGTGAAAAAATGTGAGTGAAAGTAAAAAGTTGTCAGAAAAATAAATAGTGAAGTAAACATACCAGAAAAATCTACTTAAGTAAAGTAACACAGTATTTGTATTTCATAACTTTCCATCTCTGTATATAGCATTTACATTTTATACATTTTGATATTGTCATGTGATCAACCTGCATCTGTTGCGTCGCTTCACTACCATTCATAAATCCTCTCCCGTGGCCTCATGGGATAGTAAAGTGTCCATCGAATGCGCACATCAGAACCTTGGAAGTAGTAGTAGGTCATCCGGGGTCTTTTCACCAACTGTGTTTCAAATACAGTGCATACTAATCCAGACTCAAAACACTTCTGTTTAGCTGTGCATTTACTGAATGAGCACTGTGCCACTGTTCGTCCGACTATTTGTACTGTATTTTATTTTATTTTTTATTCCAAACTGTTTTAATTATTCTTATTTCTTTTGATTATTTTATTTTCTTCTATGTAAAGCACTTTGAATTACCATTGTGTATGAAATGTGCTATATAAATAAACTTGCCTTGCCTTGCTTTACTCTTTTGGCGTAGGGAAGTATGTGATTCTGGACGCACCACATGTAAACTGAGTTCCAGGCATGGCATAAACAGTAAAGTGCCAGCAATTAATCACTCTTTCCACTCATTTAATTATCAAAGGCCTGAGGGCCAAAATCTACAAAGAATGTGTTTGACATCATCAGTTCTTCACTGTGTTTTCTAGAACATTTGAAACTATTCTAATGAGCATTTGGGAAGTGCATTCACAATATATGTTGAAGTTATCTTTATTAACTCTACCATATCAATGCTGTGTAGGTCCTGGGCTTTAACAATGAACCACCAATGATGCAGCAAACCCAGAATCCTCAGACTCCTGCTGAACTCAAGGTTTCGTATGAATATTTACATCAAACACTAACCCAGTTAACAGGGAACGTTCTCAGAACTTTAGCCAACATTCTGTCAAGGTTCTGTTGCATGAACAACTGTATTTACTGTAGAGATGCATGTATCCTTTGGGTTCCTCTGATTCAACTGATTAAATCTGATATTGTTGATGTAAACAGAAATGTCCAGAGGAAAAACCTGAGGACCAAATTCATTCCAGCTTCAGCAAGTTTATGAGTGATCTGAACAAACCAGGAGTCCCGTATGTGTTGAGTCTCGCCAACCGCCTCTACGGAGAGCAATCCTACCAGTTTGTTGAGGTAAGACTTGGTTTATTCACTGGAGGTTCTGGAAATGTTCTCAACTCTAATATCACTTCCACCTCAATCGGTTTGCTGTATTACAGAAATTCCTCGATGACGCAAAACACTACTATGAAGCCGGACTGGAGAAGGTGGACTTCAAGAACCAATCAGAGGCAGCTCGTGTCAACATCAACCAATGGGTGGAGACAAAAACACAAGGTGAAATCCAGCATTAACTTATTCTCAATTTGAAACTTATTTTACACTCTTACAAAAGTTTTTTTCTATGTTTTTTGCAGCACTTTAGATTCAGCAAAATTGTCTTTTCAAGGGCCATGTTTGGCTTCATGGCTTCTTGAGTTGAGCTTTATAGTAACAACATCAAACCAACCAGTTCAAATCACTGCTCAAAGTGAACAATGTCCATTTGTATTTTAGAGAAGATCAAGGACTTGGTGCCAAAGGGAGCCATCGATGGGATGACGAAACTGGTTTTGGTGAACGCCATCTACTTCAAGGGAAACTGGGAGAATAAATTCCCAAAGGAAGCCACCAGAGATGGGCAGTTTAAGCTGAACAAGGTGAGATTTCATGCTCTTTTTTATATTATTTTACTTATATTTGTAACAGTCATGATGAAATCTGAGAGGTTATAATGTGTTTCCATTGATGTTTGGCAGAATCAAACTAAACCAGTGAAGATGATGTATCAAGAGGAGGACTTTCCTCTGGCCTTCATCCCAGAGATCAACAGTCAGGTTCTGGAGCTGCCGTATGTCGGGAAGAATCTCAGTATGTTGATCATCCTTCCTAACGAGATGGAAGACGACACCACTGGCCTTCAGAAGGTGATTTAAATGCTTAATTAGCCAGCCGTGTCCAGTCAGATGTTTACTTGTGGAGCAGTTTTCATTTTGACTATTTCAACTATTCATCTGACATGTCTCTCTTATTATCCAGCTTGAAAAGGCACTGACCTACGAGAAGCTCATGGAATGGACCAAACCAGAAGTCATGCGTCAACAAGAGGTTGAAGTGTCTCTACCCAGATTCAAGATGGAGGAAACCTACGACATGAAGAGTCTTCTGATCAGCATGGGAATGGAGGATGTTTTCGACCCGCAGAAGGTGAATCTTTCAGGCATGTCCTCCAACAACGACCTGGTGGTGTCGAAGGTGATCCATAAAGCCTTTGTTGAAGTCAACGAGGAAGGAACCGAAGCGGCTGCAGCCACCACAGTCGTGATGGAAAATAGTTATATCGAACCGCAGTTCTTCAACGCAGACCATCCTTTCCTTTTCTTCATCCGACACAATCCAACCAAGAGCATTTTGTTTTACGGACGCTTCTGCTCTCCATGAGTGAGTCCTGCTGCATGAGACGCTTCCAGCTAGTTTAGGTGATGATCTGGTTAAAATGAGTAGAGGAGACTCGGGACAACTACTACAAATCAAAACAGTTTAAGAAAAATTGATATGTGCCAACAGATCTTTTGCAATTTACAGGACAAAGACTTCTTTAATTAATAGTATAAAATTTTACAAAAATGATTTTGCTTCAAACAGAAATTAATCCTACTAGGGTAAGTGGAACCTGCATTACAATTATTTGAAATACATTAATTCCTAATCATTTTAGATCAGGGTTATTATCGTTAACTAAAGCCATAAAAGTTACTTGAAAAACAAAACAAAAAAAAAAACATTTAGTTTAAGTTGAAGTACTCAAATAATTACAAATGTCAATGTACACAACAAAATTACGAAAACTTTAAAATGAAAACAAAATAGCCTATAATAAAAAGGAAATCTAATTTAAAATATTACCAAAAACTATAATAGTATATCAATGATAAATGTTACAAACTGCTCGGATACGCAAAGGCTGAGGGTCCAAAGGCAGTAGTTTATTAAAGGTTAATCCAAAGTATCATTTGGCTAAATATTATGTGTATGCATTCACTGTAACAGTATATTCAGCATAAATGAAATAAATCTTTACAATTCTTCAATAAAACCTGATTTTGAGTCATTTTTAACTGTAAACCGCTGTGACAAATTAACTGTGGTCAAACTCTGGTGCCAATGAAACTCAAAGAAAACTGGTTTCTGAAAAGAGTGTTGAGGGGAAAAAACATGGAAAGAGGAAATTAAACTATCATTTTAATTAGTAAAATAAGTTTATTTTTATGAATGTAACATCAGGGTGTATATGTTGTTACACACACACACACACACACACACACACACACACACACACACACACACACACACACACATATAAATATATATATATATATATTAATAAAAAAAATGTATTGACTAAAATTATATATTTTATATTTTTACCATTAAGAGAATTCTCTGTTTCATAATATTACTGTATAAAAGTTGCTGAAAAACTTAGGAAGTTTAATGAAGTTAGGGAATACTTTAGATTGGGGCTTGTTGCAATTGAACTGTATTTCATGTAAAATAAAGCTTAATTTTAGTTTAATTTTAGTTATTTTGTTATGAGCTTTTGTCGATTTTATTTAGGTGGGTTTTTCCATTCAATTTAGCCTTTATTTTTATTTCATTTTTAGTAATTGATTAGCTTATCAAAATTAGCTTATCACCCTTGTGCTGCATTAGGGACATTTTTATCCTTTTCAGTTTAATTTCTTTGACCATTTTGGCTGTTTTAATGCAAATGGTATGTAATTTGGCAAAATTGTGACTTTGTGGATAAATTTAAAAATTTTGATTCCATTTTGCATAATATGTATAACACACACTGTGTAGATCAAATAGGAAACACTCAGCACCATAATGGCCAAAAATGTCCCATTGAAACCCATTAAAACGTCGTTTAAAGCCGGGGCCGTCATTAATACATGAATCATGATTTATGTTGAAACATCCTTTCATTTTGAAGCAAAAGCATTATATTTGCATTATATAGTGTATTCCACCAGATGACATCACTACATAGGTATTCCCTATGGGGGGAAATGCACGTTATTTTCCTGGTTTCCACTAGGGGCACTATTGACTGTGATATGAATCATTTTAATGACTCAACGATCTAAAATGATGTTTCTGAGTATGTGTGGATGTCTGAGAGCAATGTGTGTCTGCGTTGACGAAAGTGTGTGTGTGTGTAGGGCCTAAATATAATACATGGTGTTTAGGCGAGTGACAAAAATCATAATATCCTGAAGGTCATAGCTCTCTCTCTCTCTCTCTCCCTCTGTGTGTGTGTGTGTGTGTGTGTGTGTGTGTGTCGGTGGTGTAGGATGTGTGTGTAGGCGTGTATTAGAGTATGGATACCCGACCCGAGCCCGACGGGACCCGTCGGTACCCGACGGGCCGGGCCGGGTTCGGACAGATATTTAGAAATTATGTTCGGGTTCGGGTCGGGCTCGGTCACATCAGCGCGATAAGGCATTGAACATTTTAAATTTAAAACAGCTTATTATGTAGGTAACGTTAGCCAATGTGCCTGATGCTTTCACTTGATGGAAACGTTCGTTTTTGTGATTAAAATGCATGTAAAATTTTACCATAACATCTGTCTTCCTGTGTGCGCAAATTTCAAATTTGTTTATGTAGCCGTGACAACCAAACACGTGCATGCGCGCCTATGTTAAGTGCGCTTGTTTCTCCGTGCGCGCTGATGCACTCATCCTGTTGACATTTCCTTCCTACAGTTGCTTAATAAAAGCGGGCTTTCCACACAAACAAACGTACATGTGTCATTAGTATGAGAAAAAAATGGGATTTTAACTGTCGGTCTCGGGTCGGGCTCGGACATAAATATCTTTATGCCTGTCGGGCTCGGGTCGGGTTCGGTTACTGCTCTGTCGGACGCGGGCCGGGCTCGGACAGAAAAATTCGGCCCGATCCGCACTCTAGTAGGGAGACAGGCACAGGTTATAGTCACCTAGTAGAAATCAGGAAAATGTTTGCAATACTGCAGATGTTTGCAGTATGTCAATTATATGAAAAATGGTACCAACTGGTGGAAAACAGTAAAAAGTAAATATTTTACCCCAAGGCTTGGTAATGACAGGGTATTTGAATAGAAATTATGATTTTATGATATTATGACAATGGGTTCAAAAATGGATGTTTTAATGGGTTTAAATAGGATTTTTTTTTTTTTTTTTAAAAACTTAAACTAAAATTAAGCTTTATTTTAGGTGAAATGCAGTTCAATTGAAACAACAATCCCCAAATATAAAATATAAATAGTAAAAATATAAAATATATAATTTTAGTCAATACATTATATATATATATATATATATATATATATATATATATATATATATATATATATATATATATATATATATATTAGAACATATACATTCTGGGGCCTGTTTCAGAAAGGAGGTTCAACCAACTCTGAGTTAAAACTTGAACTCTGAGTTGACTTACCCTGAGATGGGAAACTCTGAGTTTTCGGTTACAGAACAGCTGAAATTAGTTAGTTCAATCAACTCTGAGTTGACCTACTCTGAGTTTAGCGCATGCACCACAACTATAAAAAGGCATTATCAATGGAGCGCAGATATTATGAGTCACCATGGTTAGTAATAGAAGTAATTTACCCAACTGTTATAATATCTGAGGTGAAACTGGAAGAACAGAATGTTATTAAACCTAATTTTAATGTTCATGTAGGTGCAATCCTGCAGGCATTAAAAGAACATGGCAGCTGCTGAAAATTAAATATAAAAACATAATTCAATCAAGTAAGGCTTGAGCACATCATGGGTGTAGGCTACCTGACTTTACATTTGACATATTAAATAACTAAAGCATCCAGTGTCTAGCAGTGCAACAGCATTTTTGGCTGAGGGAATTCCTGGAGGGACTTCAGAGCCAGTCCCAAAGATCCAAGGGCCTCATAAAATGTAAGAGGTTTACATGTGTTATTTTTTATATAGGTTTTTTTTAGATTTCCATTTATTTTACTTTGGGTTGGGTTTTTTGTTGGTCCCAACAGATTCTGATGGTAATATCTGTCTTGTGGAGCCTCCTGTCCCAACAGAACCCCAGGCAGTCGTAAGTAGCCACTCAATACACCAGACATTACGACAAATAGTGTTATAAAGTGTACTCGACCAAATGCTCATCTTCACAGGATGATGGGGATGAAGAGTTTCTGCTGCCACAGAGAGGCCTACAGAGGTAATGTTAATATTATGTGTCTACACATCAAACAAGCTACACATTCAGATTTCAGATGTTCTAAGTTTAAATCTAAGTATAAACAGGTATTCTTATCTCTCCCTCCGCCCCCAGAGTGTGGAAGAACAGCAAGAGGACGGTCCAGCAACTTCTGTTGCACAGATGAACACAGTTCAGTGATTTCCAGTAAATGCCACAGTTTAATTCTGTAGAATTTGTTTTACTGTACTACTGTACTCTACTACTATATTTTCAGTTGCCAGTTAAGTTATAAGTTATATTAAGTTATATAGACTTCATCTTATTAAAAAAATAGAAAAACACTGCAGTAAAAATAACAAATTTTATTAATAAAAAGGTACTGAAAGAATGAATGAGGTGTTTAAACACTGCTTCCTCTTTAAAAAATGGGAGGAGACCAAAAGAAACTCTGGGTTTACCGAAGAAAACCTGCTCCCGACCAGGGGTGCGTTTCCCAAAAGCATCGTTGGCCAACTATGGTCGCAAGTTCCGTCGTTACCAATAGAGTTCAATGGACATTGCGATGAACTTGCGACCATAGTTGGCCAACGATGCTTTCGGGAAACGCACCCCAGGTTAGGTTCACAGAGTAAGTCACCATGGTAACTGACTCTGAGTATAAGTTACCTCTCTTTCAGAAACGGGCTTGACTTACTCTGCTTTCTCAGGTTTAACATACCTCCCATTCTGAAACAGAAAACTCAGAGTTTCCCTCATTTCAGGGTTAACATACTCAGAGTTTTCACTTAACCTCCTTTCTGAAACAGGCCCCCTGATGTTACATTCATAAAAATAAACTTATTTTACTAATTAAAATGGTAGATTAATTTCCTCTCTTTCCGTGTTTTTCCCTCAACACTCTTTTCAGAAACCAGTTTTCTTTGAGCTTCATTGGTTTACAGTTAAAAATGACACAAAATCAGGTTTTATTGAAGAATTGTGAAGATTTATTTCATTTATGTTGAATATACTGTTGCAGTGAATGCATACACATAATATGTAGCCTCAATAAATGATTCTGTAAACTGATAGATTTGATTACATATACAGTAGCATGAAGAGACCCGTCCAAAACCACAGCCTGAATGAGACTCAGGACAACTGCAATGCATTTAATTTCTTCAATCATAAACACGTTTCCTAGAACTCTCCCGGACTCATTATCCCTGATGCTGTCAACTGTGTAACCTTGTTAACTCCATCTAGGCTGGCTATATAAGCCCGATTTATTCCGATTTTAAAGGGGTATCTATTTGGATTGTTTGCCTGTGTTTTGACCTTTTGCCTGTTTTGGATTACGTCTTTGGATTAGTGATAGGAGAAAAGCTTCGAATCAATTGAACCAATTGCTTTGCAAAATGATTCACTGTTTCAAAGCATTTGAAACGCTATTTGCTGGGGACGCCTGCTGATCAAAACAGTGTAAATGCAACAAAAATCACGTGACTTTGGCAGTTTAAAACAGGCGTCGAACCACTGATTCGCTTCATGAAGGAGTGTTTCGAAAGCTCACATCACTACTTTAATAAACTACTGCCTCTGGATCCTCAGCCTTTGCGTATCCGAGCAGTTTGTAACATTTATCACTGATATACTATTATAGTTTTTGGTAATATTTTCAATTAGATTTCCTTTTTATTATAGGCTATTTTGTTTTCATTTTAAAGTTTTCATAATTTTGTTGTGTACATTGTCATTTTTAATTATTTGTGTACTTCAACTTCAACAAAAATTTTTTTTTCAAGTAACATTTATGGTTTTAGTTAACGATAATAACCCTGATCTAAAATGATTAGGAATTAATGTATTTCAAATAATTGTAATGCAGGTTCCACTTACCCTAGTAGGATTAGTTTGTGTTTATTTTATTAAAGCTACACTGTGTAATTTTTTAAGTTGATTCTTAGCAAAAAAACACTTTGTTCTATCAAAAGTATATGTGCTCATTCATGTGTAATTACTTCCACCAACTAATAAAGTATTCTCGTAAGCGTAAAATCTGCCATTTATAATACATACGAGCGAGTCGCTCGAATGGTGGCAGCCATGTTGCGCCTCCATCTTGAGAATACATTCGCCAAAGAGGGACATACCTGGAAATTCAAGCTTCGCCTTTCGCGTTTTACACTCAGTGACACCGTGACGAATGCGAGGGGGAGATTACTCGCGACTGCCGGCAGATTTGAAAGATCACGCCTATTTTCGAGGACATGTGGCAGAGTGGCCAAGGAAGCGAAAGAGAGAATTAAAACGTCAACGCGACAGGCAAATCAGCAGGACCAAAGTCAATATTGGAGTAACTTTTCCCAGATGGAAAGAGCTCATGAGGAGCAAAGATTTTAAAACGGACGCGGAAGTTGCCTGCTTTCTTCTCGACAGGTAATTCAGCCTATTTGTGTAAATTCGAAGTTTATAGTTGCTTGTCTAACCATAGCATGGTTGTGCATAATGCCAGAACGACCTCTAGTATAACTTGCGTTACTTTTCCTTGCGTCAATGGTGAAAAAGTATTGTTTACCTTGTAACATAAATCTGTGCTGTGACGGATCACAGGTGATGAATAGTTTTAAAGGCGCAATTTTTGTGAAGTCGAACTGGAAGCCATGTTAATCTTGGAATAATACGGCCACCGTAGGAGTTAATGCGGCCTCGGAAGGAAACAGAAACTAATATTTACTGGGTAGTCATATACAATTTCACCACTAGATGGGGGAAAATATCACACAGTGTAGCTTTAATTAAATCAGTCTTTCTCCTGCAAATTGCAAAAGATCTGTTGGCACATATCAATTTTTCTTAAACTGTTTTGATTTGTAGAAGTTGTCTCGAGTCTCCTTTACTCATTTTAACCAGATCATCACCTAAACTAGCTGGAAGCGTCTCATGCAGCAGGACTCACTCATGGAGAGCAGAAGCGTCCGTAAAACAAAATGCTCTTGGTTGGATTGTGTCGGATGAAGAAAAGGAAAGGATGCTCTGCGTTGAAGACCTGCGGTTTGATATAACTCAAAAACATCACGACGCCAGTGGCTGCAGCCGCTTCGGTTCCTTCCTCGTTGACTTCAAAAAAGGCTTTATGGATCACCTTCGACACCACCAGGTCGTTGTTGGAGGACATGCCTGAAAGATTCACCTTCTGCTGGTCGAAAACATCCTCCATTCCCATGCTGATCAGAAGACTCTTCATGTCGTAGGTTTCCTCCATCTTGAATCTGGGCAGAGATACTTCAACCTCTTGTTTACGCATGACTTCTGGTTTGGTCCATTCCATGAGCTTCTCATTGGTCAGTGCCTTTTCAAGCTGGATAATTAGAGAGACATGTCAGATGAATAGTTGAAATAGTCAAAATGAAAATTGCTCCACAAGTAAACATCTGACTGGTCACGGCTGGCTAATTAAGCATTCAAATCACCTTCTGAAGGCCAGTGGTGTCGTCTTCCATCTCGTTAGGAAGGATGATCAACATACTGAGATTCTTCCCGTCATACGGCAACTCCAGAACCTGACTGTTGATCTCTGGGGATGAAGGCCAGAGGAAAGTCCTCCTATTGATACATCATCTTCACTGGTTTAGTTTGATTCTGCCAAACATTAATGGAAACACATTATAACCTCTCAGATTTCATCATGACAGTTACAAATATTATTAAAATAATATTAAAAAAAGAGCATGAAATCTCACCTTGCTCAGCTTAAACTGTCCATCTCTGGTGGCTTCCTTTGGGAATTTATTCTCCCAGTTTCCCTTGAAGTAGATGGTGTTCACCAAGACCAGTTTCGTCATCCCATCGATGGCTCCCTGTGGCACCAAGTCCTTGATCTTCTCTAAAATACAAATGGACATTGTTCACTTTCAGCAGTGATTTGAACTGTTTGGTTTGATATTTTTATCATTTATCTCAACTCAAGAACCCATGAAGCCAAACATGGCCCTTGAAAAGACATTTTTGCTGAATCTAAAGTGCTGCAAAAAACATGAAATAACATTTATTTGTAAGAATGTAAAAGAAGTTTCAAATTGAGAATAAGTTTATGCTGATTTTCACCTTGTGTTTTTGTCTCCACCCATTGGTTGATGTTGAGACGAGCAGCCTCTGATTGGTTCCTGAAGTCCACCTTCTCCAGTCCGGCTTCATAGTAGCTTTTTGCGTCATCGAGGAATTTCTGTAATACAGCAAACCGATTGAGGTGGAAGTGATATTAGAGTTGAGAACATTTCCAGAACCTCCAGTGAATAAACCGAGTCTTACCTCAACAAACTGGTAGGATTGCTCTCCGTAGAGGCGGTTGGCGAGACTCAACACATACGGGACTCCTGGTTTGTTCAGATCACTCATGAACTTGCTGAAGCTGGAATGAATTTGATCCTCAGGTTTTTCCTCTGGACATTTCTGTTTGCATCAACAATATCAGATTTAATCAGTTGAATCAGACGAACCCAAAGGATACATGCATCTCTACAGTAAATAGAGCGCCGGTGGTGCTGCTCAGTTGGCGACACGGACACGTGCACTGTTCATTTGTTGTTCGTGTTGAGTTTGATTTTAATTGCTGAAGGTTTTAAACGGTTTTAATGTGTTAAAGTGATTGATCATAATGAAGACGTTTTTGGTACAATTCCTATTACTGACTTTGATTGGAGGAAGGATCCTTGCTCTGAATCGTGTATCATCTGCACACTTTCTCGCTGTACCATCTGTGTGCTATACCAGAGCAGAATTGCTCTTTCTGAGGCCTGAAAGAACATTGCCTCCCACGGTTTTACCTGTTGATTTCAGGAGGAAGAGCGCATTTTCGGCGCGACCCAGGAAAAGAGGGAAGAGAGGAGGAGTTCGTCTCCGTCTTCGGAACCGTGGTAATAAACCTCCTCTTCCGTCTGTGATTTTAAGCAATGTGCGCTCCTTAAAGAACAAAATTGAGGAGCTACGCACGATCACAAGGACATGGCACGAGTATCGCGAGTCCTGCTTGATGGGGTTCACGGAGACATGGCTTCATCGGGACATCCCTTGCTCTTTGGTTGAACTGGATGGGTTTTCGCTTGTTCGTGCAGACAGGGATGGAAACTCGGGCAAATCAAGAGGAGGCGGTGTCTGTATATACGTCAAGGACAAATGGTGCTGCCAGCATACGGTGAGAGAAACTGTGTGCAATCCCGATGTGGAATTACTATGTTTATCATTAAGGCCTTTTTATCTACCACGTGAATTTGGAAACATCATTATTTGTGCGGTGTACGTTCCACCAAGCGGGAATGCCGCTAGGGCGGCGAGGTGTATAAGTGATTGTGTCAACGAACAATTAAGGCGCACTCCAGCGGCTCCAATTTTTATCCTTGGAGACTTTAATCAGTGTAGACTGGAGCTTATGCTACCGGGATATGAACAATACATTAAGTGCTTCACTAGAGGTAATAAGATTTTGGACAAATGTTACGGAAACGTTAAGGATGCATATGTTGCAAAGGCCAAACCTCCTCTATCTAACTGTGATCATAACACTGTTCATTTGATTCCAACTTATAAAACTCTATTAAAAAGTGCTAAGCCACACACAAAGACAATCTCGGTTTGGTCGGAGGATAGTATTGAGACCTTAAAAGGTTGCTTTGATTCCACGGATTGGGATCTTTTTCACGCGATGGACATTGAGACGGCCACAGAATCCATAACGGACTATATAAATTTTTGTGTGGACTCAATTGTGGAGAAGAAAACTGTGACGGTATTTCCAAATAACAAAAGTTTTATAACAAAGGAAGTTAAGGAATGTTTGAATAGGAAGAAGCTGGCATTTATAAATCATGACAAAATTAAATTAAAAATAGTCCAAAAGAAATGTAATATATTACTGAAGGGGGCGAGGAAAAAATATAGAGATACAACAGAAGATAATTTTGCTATAGGGAATTCAAAAAAACTGTGGGATGCAATGAAAGTTGTAACAAATATGGCACCACCTCACAAAACCTTTATAACTAATGATGACGAACAAAGGGCAAATGATTTAAATTACTTTTTTCTTAGGTTTGAGTCACCAGCTGATTATACGAGTGTTCTGGACAATGTAATATGCGAACCGGGTCAGAGGTTAGTGGTTGACCCACAGGTGGTCAGTACTATATTCAGAGGTGTATGCTCTAAAAAATCTATGGTTCTGGATAGAATTTTGGCCTTTTTGTTAAAAACTTGTGCTATGGAGCTATCCATGGCATTCTGCCCCATTTTCCAAAAATCTTTGGATTCACATACTATTCCATCTCTATGGAAGAAATCCATTGTTATACCAGTTCCTAAGAAACAGAACTCACTGGAGAATTGTGATTTTAGACCAGTGGCCCTCACTTCTCATGTTATGAAGTGTTTTGAGCGATTTGTTTTAATGGGGTTAAAGGATCAAGTCAAACCATTACTCAACCCGCTTCAATTCGCATATAGGGAGAGGCGAGGTACTGAAGACGCCATTAACTACATCTCTCATTTGGTCAGCAGTCACTTAGAAGACAGTCAATCATATGCCCGTTTACTTTTTATTGATTTTAGTTCAGCGTTTAATACCTTAAATCCCATGTTGCTGACAACAAAGTTAAAAGAGTTTAAGATAAATCCATACTGTATTAAGTGGCTCTATTCCTTTCTGAACAACCGTACACAACAGGTGAGAGTCAACAACTCGTATTCTGAGGTTAAAATTACGAACACGGGAGCCCCGCAGGGATGTGTCTGCTCGCCAATTTTATTTACACTATACACCAATGATTGCGTAGCACGTCAAGACAATACTTTTTTAATCAAATTTTCTGATGACCCTGCAATTTTAAGCTTATTAAACAGGAAAGATAATGTTTCTCATCATTTCTCTGAGGTGGACAGATTTGCAGGTTGGTGTGACAATAACTCCTTAATACTAAATGGAACTAAGACGGTTGAGATGATTTTTGATCCTAGAAGTGTGGGGGACCATAGTCCGGTAATGATACACGGCAATATCATTGCACAGGTCCCTTCATATAAGTACTTGGGAGTTTTTATAGATAATTCACTATGCTGGTCTTTTCATGTCAATAATCTTTGTTCCAGGCTACAGCAGAGACTATACTTTCTACGCAGGTTAAAAGCGTTTGGAGTGAATCAGAGAATCATGTATTTGTTTTACCAGTCTATTTTCGAGAGCTTGATTAGATATACAGTAGTATTACTGCATGGTATGGTAATCTCTCTGTCCAATTAAAATCAAGATTAGGACGTTTGGTGCACACTGCCTTTAAAATTATAGGGGGTGAGGAGAGACGATCACCACAAGAGTTGTTTGATGCTTCAATTTTAAACCATGCCAGGAACATTGTTGGAGACGATACTCATATCCTGAATGCCAACTTTAAATTATTACCATCAGGAAGGAGGTATAGGGTCTTGATGTGTAGGTCTAATCGACTGAAAAATTCTTTTGTTCCTACTGCAATCAAAGTGTTAAACAGATAAAATATTATGAATTGCCATTGTGTCTTCTATGTATCTAATTTCACTTACCTGCTATTTATTTTAATGTATGTTGTATTGTAGGTATTGATTGCCATTATGTTTTATATATTTAATTTTACTTATTTCTATTCGTTTTTAATGTATGTTGTTGTATGTATGGACTTTGCACGTTGTCCAAGACAAATTTCCCAGTGATGGGACTAATAAAGTATAAAGTAAAAGTAAAGTAAAGTAAATACAGCTGTTCATGCAACAGAACCTTGACAGAATGTTGGCTAAAGTTCTGAGAACATTCCCTGTTAACTGGGTTAGTGTTTGATGTAAATATTCATACGAAACCTTGAGTTCAGCAGGAGTCTGAGGATTCTGGGTTTGCTCCATCATTGGTGGTTCATTGTTAAAGCCCAGGACCTACACAGCATTGATATGGTAGAGTTAATAAAGATAACTTAAACATATATTGTGAATGCACTTCCCAAATGCTCATTAGAATAGTTTCAAATGTTCTAGAAAACACAGTGAAGAACTGATGATGTCAAACACATTCTTTGTAGATTTTGGCCCTCAGGCCTTTGATAATTAAATGAGTGGAAAGAGTGATTAATTGCTGGCACTTTACTGTTTATGCCATGCCTGGAACTCAGTTTACATGTGGTGTGTCCAGAATCGAATACTTTCCTTCGCCAAAAGAGTAAAGCAAGGCAAGTTTATTTATATAGCACATCTCATACACAATGGTAATTCAAAGTGCTTTACATAGAGGAAAATAAAATAAATCAAAAGAAATAAGAATAATTAAAACAGTTTTGAATAAAAAATAAAATAAAATACAGAACAAATACCGGTAGTCGGACAAACAGTGGCACAGTGCTCATTCAGTAAATGCACAGCTAAACAGAAGTGTTTTGAGTCTGGATTAGTATGCACTGTATTTGAAACACAGTAAGCGGAAAGTCCCCTGATGACCTACTACTACTTCCAAGGTTCTGAAGTGCGCATTCGATGGACACTTTACTATCCCATGAGGCCACGGGAGAGGATTTATGAATGGCAGTGAAGCGACGCAACTGATGCTGGTTGGTCACGTGACAGTAACAACATGGTGGATGTAGTACGTCCGGATTACATTCATAATACACATTCATACTTCATATAACACACTTTTTAATGCCCACGAAGTAAATTCAAATTCAAATGTATACATACTCAGACAGTATGTGATTCAGACGCAGCTACAGATTAGATCTAGCCTGGTTAAAACCAGACCATTCTCAGCAGTAACTGAGTTATGGTCTGGCAAAGCTCCATAGACAAATCATTTCCAAAGGGGCGTCACCAACGGACGTCGCTCAAATGCCTCTGGGCGCAATTGGATAGACCTAAAACTCCTAAAATCAGAGATCGTCATCTTGTAAAGCTGTATGCTGTGTCCCAATTCGCCTAAGTTACACTACGCCATAAAAGTATGTACTCTTTTTGTGAAGAAAAGGTAATTTACTTTTGAATGTGTAGCAAAAAAGTAGGCAAGCTTTGGGACATGTTACTTCGTCATCTTTATCGGACGGATCTGTCGCGTGCATCCTGTCACGTAAACTGCCCTGTCAATCATCGTGACACAGTTAAAATCCTCTATTAAATCTAATTTAATTTCCTACCGTTTCGGAGAGAAATGTAGTAGCACGTTCATCTGCCAGTGGGTCTTTCATGGAGACTGTCCTCATGTGTTTGCAATTTAAATATAATAATGCATCTAAAAGTTGAAAGGACGTCGCTCAAATGCCTCTGGGCGCAGATAGACCTAAAACCAATCAGAGCGATCGTCATTGTGTAAAGCCCGCCTCAACGTTTCTGATTGGTGCCGCGATTTCTATGGAAATGGGATTGAATGAGCTCTTTGCCAGACCAGTGCTGCGTTCCAGTCCAAAATTGTCATGCCCTTCACTCGCTAACTTCCCTCCGTCTCGTTCACTCGGATGTACGTCATTGCTTACGTTGCACGAGTGCCCACTACTGGCGGAAACTGCAATGGGCTGAACTGGAACGTCCTAAGCCCTTGATCACTTGGAATCAGCTGTGGAGTTGATTTATTATTTACATTTTTTTCCCTTTAAGAATTTGTTTAATGCAGCATCCAAATGTTTATAGGTGTGTTTGGGTTGTTTTAAATAAAAAAATATATAATTAATATATCATAGAGTTGTCAGTGTGGTGGTGATTAGACGAGATATGTGGTGACGTCACAATCGTACTGCATTGTGGGTCATATAGGTGCCTGAAGTGTACATTTGAAGCAGACTCGCTCCCTCGGTCAAAATCGAGGGAATGAGGGTCTGTCCATATAAACTTCCCTCGTCCACTTCACGAAGTGGAACACACTTCAAAATGGCGGCAGGGATTCCCCCAAGGGGAAGTGCTTAGGGAAGTTCGCAAGTGCGTGTCTAAAAGTGGACTGGAACGCAGCATACTTCTCGAGCAAATCTGAATTTGCCAGAAGTTGTCTGGGTTTTCCCAGGCTAGATTAGATCTTGTTCAGGAAACAATTTCCCGTTAGTGAAAGCATTTTTACATATATAAAATGCAAATACCATATACAGAGATGGGAAGTTATGAAGTACAAATACTGTGTTACTTTACTTAAGTAGATTTTTTCTGGTATCAGTTTATTTCACTATTTAAGTTTTTACTTTCACTCACATTTTTTACACAATACTTTCTACTTATATTTTCAAACCTCATTACTTTAATTCTAATCTGTATTTGCTGACATGATCAATACTATTTCTTGTCATTGTGCGCCTTTTTCAACAGAAAACATGACTCCTCCATTGGTGAATAATTTTCTTGACTATCACGCACCACAGACGTAGGCTATAAGCTCCCACGGAGCAAGGCAGAAGACAACAAGAAGAATGATCAACGTTATGGATGAGACAGAGGGAGTTAAAGATGTCTGCATGACTGAGAATAGAGACATTCCTGATGACGCACGGCCATATATGAGGGAGATTATGTAATTGTCTGCATTAAAAAGGATTTCTGGCGAATGCATTGCTAATTGTGCGAACCTAAAAAGCACAAAATGCTGGCTTTCAAGAATTCGCTGTTGAATTTAAGAAAGCACTTAAAGGTTGTGTATGACAGATAATGCCCAGTTTTTGAAGCGATTCGCAGGGGTTCAGATTTAGGAGCGGCTAAGGATTATTCCCAACAATTTTATTTCTCAGTGTTTGTATAAGGGATGTTGCCACATGTTGCTGGTGCTGATGGCACACACATTAATATTCAGTCTTTAGGACAAATTGTTTAGGCCAGTGAATAGGCCTGTGTCTGTTTCCATGTAATGTCGCCAATTTGAGCATGTACTGATTTAAAGAAATACTTTTTCTTTTTTTATTATGGAAATGTGTACTCTGCTCTTAATTTCTCCAGTATTAAGCGGTCATCTGAAACCTGACAGGTTTAGTCAGATAGTTTCCATATGCTGCAAAACCGGTAAACCAGGTGAAGTGTAAATTATGCTTGCATTATAATTTTCTTTCTGTTTGTACTTAAATATAATTTACAGTATAACTCGCCTCAATTTTGTCATTTTTAAAGCTTCCAAAGACAAGAGGCAGAATCACCCTACAATCTATGATGTGGCCTAGGGGATGGCACATAGTTTTTTTTCATCAGCTTAGTCTTTTCTCTGCTTGTGTATTACATGGTGGTTGTTCAGCCTGGATACATTCATTAGCTAACAAAATTTGAAATGTAAGTTCTTTTGTATTAAAGCATCAATAGGATGTGAGGTCCAGTTACCACCAGCACAACACTAAAACAGATAGTAGTAGCCATTACTAGCCATACTTTTTTACTTTACCTTGAGTGAAAGGTTTGAGTCCTTGAGTCTTTTTAAACATGAGTATCTGTACTTCTGCTTTAGTTAAGGATGTGTGCACTTTTGCCATCTCTGGCTATTGTAGGATTACAAATTTAAGAATACGTTTAAGATCTGCTGATCCTGCTTCCTTACATAACATCACATGAAAAACTAAGGTGAACTACACTGCATTGGGCATTCAAGGTGAACATGATGGCATCAATTTACTGATTAGATTCAAAAAAGTTTCCATTGAAGGGGTTTTGTTAGTTTTTGATCTTCCTACTGAGAGTCAAACTATGTGTGAATGTTTACATAGTCTTAGATCTTGTGACCATGTGATGTTTATACAATTTGGGGGGTATCATTATCTTAGGTCGGGGGTAATTGCCTCAAATGTCTTTAGATGATTAGATTTAGTGGTCATCTCTAAGGCTGTGTGTAGTCAACACTTTCAAAAAATGTCAGCATCTTTAAGGACAGCCCACTGAATGCCTATAAGATACCATGTAAAGTTCCCTTAGTTAGACTTGATGACTGCAGCTACCGACAGCTCGTGTTCTCAATAAAGAATCCTGCTGAAGAAAGTCTCCTGGGGCCTCATTTATAAACGTTGCGTACGCACAAAAGAAGGCGTACGCCGCTCTCTACGCAATAATTGGTATTTATAAAAAGCAAACTTGACGGGAAAATGTGCGGTCCTTCACGCAAACTCTGACCCAGGCGTACGCACAAAAACGGGTTAAATGAGAAATGGCGAATCTGTCGGCAGATGGAAGAAACACGTGAAAGTGTGTGAAACTGTAGACCGTTGTGTAAAAGAAATGGCAATACTGTCTCTCATAAATAACATGAAGACTTCACAAAGCAAGTCTGACAATTAACAGCCTACAACACCCGTTTGATCGATCTGCAGTGTAAAACAAACAAAATCAAACGAAGATTAGGCCTACAACAGAAATGCAAATTAACACATTTGCAAAAAGAAGTGAAATATGTTCTGCAATAATATTGGCATATTATGCAATTAATCCTCTGGCGATGGAGCGCTAGACGCATTTTTGCATCGACTTTGATGTCCGACCATTTCTTTTTTATTTCGGCCACGGTCCGAGGTTGTGAGGCTGCAGCATTAACGGCGTCTGCAACCTTTTGCTACTCAAGTGCCTTTTTGGCATTAGTAATGCCAACACTGTGCCCTCCAAACAACATTTTACTCATCTTTTCCACCTCGCCAACAATCATGTTATGAGGTTGAAGGATGAACCCAATCGCAGACAGTTTGCAGGACACACAAGGTTTATTATACAAATAATGCCCACGAGGGGGCAAAACAAAAAAAAGACAACGAGTGACTAAAGTGGACTATGACTTGACATAACTTGACTATAAACAAATAGCAAATACAGAAACAGAACTTTCCCTTGATGACGCTCTTGACAGGGTACTCACAGAGATGAACAAAGTCTCACAATGAAAGATAGCAGATTACATGTAACACCATAGCAGGTTTCACAATGAACTGACACAGGACAGAGAACATGAGGGGATTAAATAGAGAGAAACTAATGATGACAGCAGGTGACACAGGTAAAGCAATTATGACAAAACGAGGATAACAAGGGGGCGGGGCAAGAGAACGAGACAACACAAGCACATGGCCCAAACAAATGGCCATGTGCTTGTACACAAAACATGGGTCTGTCATGATTCTGCCACAAGACAAGAGAAAATCAAGAACAAGATGGCAGAATCATGACAGATCATTTCTACTTCACATTGAGTGAAGTTACATTTCTTGATATTCCTCGTTGTGTTTGCCATGATTTCGCAATCGATGAATATTAACTTGTGGGCGTTTCACGGACTATTTATGGGCAACTATGGGCGTGACATGAAGCCGCAAAAGCTGTGCTACATTTAGAATTGATTGTGATTTATTAAGGGAAAACTGCGTAGGATGTGCGTGCGCACGGTTTTATAAATCCGAATATTTTTGTGCGTAGCCTACGCACGTCCTATGTTTCATCCGTACGCCACTTCTGACACAAATCCTACGTAGGGGTGGGAGATATTGACAAAAATGAGTATCTCGATATTTTTTTCCAATATCTCGATATCGATATTCAGACGATATTTTTGCCATCCTTCAAAGAAATGTGTGCAAACTGGCAAAGAAGGTCCAGTTGGTCTTTTGACTTGCTGCATTTGACCTATTATTGTAGGCTATAGAAAAAAACAATAAAGGAGCTAACTAAACAGAATCTGAGGTAGCCCCTATACTTTTTCCACTTAAAAAAAAATATTTTCAAAACGCTATAAATCCATCCATTTTTTCCCCCAAAACGCTATAAATCCTTTATTTTTCCAAAAATTGATGGTTTGTCTTTTAAAAAAAGTCTTTTGTCTTTTATTTTTCGTGTTTGCATTTATGAGGAAAAAACAACATTACGTGACAGTTCTCCATACGCGAGTGCTCTGAAAGCGCACTAAAAAACTTTCAAACTTTCACAGAGACCTCAAAACAGAAAGCACAAAGCCTTTCTTTAAAACGAATTTCGTTTTGTATTAATTGTATCTTAATTTTAATAAAATTTTCATTAACACATTTCCTGGATTTAATACATAAAAAGTAAATAGCAATCACAACATAAGGTGCTTGACTTGAAACTTGAGATTATATCATCATGAACCGGACTGTAGCCTACTAACCTCACAGGCCTAAAAAATGTGAAATATATTTACAGAAAGCTGGTTCTAAACAAAACCATCCAAAACAAAATAAAACTATGAAGCCTAATAAATGTGCATTTCACGGGTGCGTTCACTAGCCTACTGCGAAGATCGCGAGTCTATAGCCTATCGTCAACTTCATCTTTGCAGCCGACACAGAAATTAATAAACAATTAAAATGTCTTATTGCAATATTTTACATATTCATAATCATTACTTTTGCTGGTTCTTTGAAGCAGCTTTTTAGGTTTATGGCGTTTTGGAAAAGAGCTCTTCACGTACAAACACCGTTTCACCAAGGCACAGCGGCCCTTCAGCACAAAAGGAAAAAAGAGAAAAAGCACGGACTTGCTAATTACGAAACTTTGATGTGGTTGAACAGGTGAAACAGTCACAAATTCCTCTGCAACTCCTCAACAATTCCTTCTCAGTACGAGTTATGAAGGAAGAGAACAGCATTACAGTTTTCAGCGCGTCCTCCTCTGATTGCTGTGTTGTGACTGAAAAAGTGTGTGCAGGAGCACATGCGCAAAACGTAGGTTTGTAAAATGTCCTTTTGTAAAATGACATATGATAAAATAAAAATAATTCATTTATCATTTTACAAACCGGTTTTGCACATGTGCTTCTGTGCGCACTATTTCGAATTTACGTATGAATGTGCGTTTTTGACGACACGGGACTAGTGGTCGACCGATATTGGTTTTTTGATGGCCGATGCCGATGCCGATATCTTAGAGAGCAGGGTGGCCGATGGCCGATATAAAGCCGATATTTTTATATATATTTATTTTAATCAATATTTAATAAATTATAAATAAATTATAAAACAAATTTTTAAAATAAACATGATTTTATACTTTAGAATGGCAACTTCTTAAATTTGCAATCCTATTACAGTATTTTTCACAAAGTAATTGTTTAGAAATATATGAATATGTGAATAAAAAGAATGTAAACACTGTAACAGGGCACTCAGTAATCTGGTTTATTTTCTTGCTGGTAATCATATTTTTTCAAATAAAGACAAGGTAACACTAATTTTACATACAGCACAGTGAAAACGATATGAATATGACACAGTTGGCAACTGGATATAGCACAGCATAAATTTTAAAAAAGAAGGATTTAAAGTTTTTCGATCGCGTCTCCTGTGAAGCTGATCTTCTGTTCGCATTCACAGCTCACTTCGCACGGACCGACCGTCACTTGCAGACAGTATTGCACACTTCACAAGATATCACAGTTGGATTCGATTAAACCTGCAAGGTTTGTGAAATTAAATGTTTATTAGATATTCAGAGATTTGTTTAAATGACGTAGATGCGCATTTGCTGAATGTTGACGGCAAATGAGAAAGTATTTTAGCCTGATTGTTTGGCCTTTTCTGTTACAAATAATATATGCAAACGCCTTATATTACTTACTTCGCATAAATTACCATTTACTTTCTTTCTTTACCAGTTCTGTCTAACAAAGTATTAGATATGACTGACAGAGATCGTAAATTAATGAAGACGGAGAATGTGAGTGATCGCTGTTTCTTCTTCTTCTTTCGTTTTTTGGCGCATTGCATTCTCAGTGCATAGCGCCACCTACCTTTGCTGTTATGCAGTCATGATTTCTTATGGTCAGTTTTACCTTTTTTCCTTTTTTTTTCTTTTCTTTTTCTTTTTTCATTCTCACTTGCCTCTTCCTCACATATTAATCCTTATATATAATTATTTGATGCTCCATCTCATTCCATCTCCCATATCCGATCTGGCGCTGCGTGTTCAGCTCCTCCAGACCGGCCTATGAAATCTGGAATAGACCAAAGCATATTTATATTAAATCCTTTCACTTAAACCTGTAGTATATATGTATTCTATTAACATTCTGTATCCTACTCTATCTCTATTAAAATCATAACCTAACAAATATGCCAAATCCTTATTAACCTTCCCTCTTTCGTTTAAATATGACATCAACTCCTTCCTTTCCTCATCAAACCTTTTACAATCGTATATCACATGTTCTACTGTTTCTTTCTCCCCACAATTCTCACATAAACCAGTCTCATGAACTCCAATTATAAAAAGTGATGCGTTAAGTCTTGAGTGTCCAAGTCTCATCCTAGTCATTATAACCTCTTCTTTCCTATTTCTACCATTTATACATTTCTTACCTACCATTTTTTTAATATTATATAAATGCCGCCCCTTATTATCTGTATTCCAGTTTTCCTGCCACTCTTTAATAATATTTTCCTTAATAATAGATTTGATTTCGCATTTACTTAATGAAACTTTAAAATCTATTTCTTCCCTTTTTAAAGCATTTTTTGCTAATTCATCAGCAGATTCATTACCAGCTACTCCTGTATGCGCTGGCACCCAGCAGAATCCAACTTCTATTCCTATCCTTTGTATTCTCCATAATAATGAAAATATTTCACACATTAAATCTTCTCTAGCAGTACAATAAGTAAACAATGATGTTAAGACAGAAGAAGAGTCAGAGCATATGACTACTCTGTCCGGTTTTACCTCCTCTACCCATGTTAATCCTATTATAATAGCGACCATTTCCACAGTATATATTGACAATTTAGATGTTAATCGTTTAGATATTGATATTTTAAACTCTGGAATATACACTCCTATTCCTGTAATCCCTGTTCTTGGATCTTTAGATCCATCAGTATATATGTGCATACTTGCATAGAATCTTTCCTGTATGTATTTATTAACTTGGTACTTAATCATACCCATTTCCTCCCATTCCCGTTTCTTATCTAATATTCCTAAATCAATTTTAACCTCAGAAATAATCCATTTCGGAACCTCTCCCCATACAGGTGACACACTACAATTCATATTAGCAATCTGATATTTCTCTGCTAACTGATTTATCTTCCATCCATATCCTCTCTCGTTACTTAAGTATTCCCAACAATTATTTAAAACATCTTTAGCTATACTTTCTCCAGTGTAACTCTTTAAAGATGTCCAAAATACCAAAGACAATTTAACTCTCCGTAATTTCAATGGCATTTCATTTGCTTCTACTAATAATGCATTGACTGGAGTTGTTTTAACTGCTCCTAAGCATATTCTAATAGCTCTATATTGAATTCTATCTAGCTTTTTTAACAATGATTCTGATGCCGACCCATAAATCATGCATCCATAATCAACTGTCGATCTTATCAAGGCTTGATAAATTATTATCATTGAGTCTCTTTCTGCTCCCCATTCTTTCCCAGCTATTGCCCTCATCACATTTAAAACCCTCCTGCATTTTTTATCTATTTCCTCAATATGTTTTTTCCAGGTATATCTCCCATCTAACCACATTCCTAAATATTTAAAACTTTTAACTTGTTCTAAAGGCTTTCCATATAATAATAATTGAATATCCTTAAAATCTTCCTTTTTCCTACTGAATATCATATAACTTGATTTACTAGTTGACATTTTAAAACTCCATTCTATACTCCATTCTTCCACCTTTTTAATAGCTGTTTGCATACTTGAAATCACTTGCTTTGTATTTCGCCCTCTCTTCCAAATAGCCCCGTCATCAGCATATAATGCACATCCCACACCAAATCCTACATTGTCAAAGATATCATTAATCATAATATTAAAAAGAATTGGACTTATAACACTCCCTTGAGGAATACCATTTTCTGCCTTATAAATTAATGACTGACACATTCCCACTTGAACTACAAATGTTCTTTCAAACAAAAATTGAGATAACCAATTATACATATTTCCATCTATTCCTATCCTTGATGCTTTGATTAATAGCCCTTCTCTCCATACCGTGTCATACGCTTTTTCTATATCAAAATACACTACTGCCATGATTTCTTTCATAGCTATTGTCTTCTCTACTTCATTACTAACCTTGATTAATGCATCCATAGTTGACCTTTTACCTCTAAATCCACATTGATACTTACTAAATCTACCCTTTTTCTCTAGTTCATATGTTAACCTCTGAACTATAATCTTTTCCATTAATTTACATAAATTTGAAGTCAGAGCAATTGGTCGATAACTTCCTGGGTTTGTTGAATTTTTTCCTGGCTTTACAATAGGGATTACTACAGCTTTCTTCCATATTTTTGGCATAATTCCTTCCATCCATATTTTATTATATAACTCAAGTATCTTTAACAATATACTATCTGACAAATGCTTTATCATTTTATAACTTACCCTATCCACCCCAGGAGCGGTATTGGCACATTTTTGTAATGCAACCTTCAGTTCTGTAAGTGTAAACTCTATATCCATACAGCTACTATTGCTATTTCTTTTCTTCATTATATCTGGATTTTTGTCTAAAATATCCTTTTTCCTTATCTCATATTCTTCTCCCAATTCTATTCTATGTGCTCTTTCCAAAACCTTACCTAACATGTTTGCTTTATCTATATCTATTACTGCAACTTTATCTTCTTCAATTAAAACTGGTATTAGAGCAGACTTCTTTCCTTTCCCACTCATATTCCTTAACATATTCCATATTTTTTCCATAGGAGTATCTTTTCCTATGGTAGAACAAAATTCTCTCCATCCTTCTCTCTTCGCATTCTTAATTATTCTTCTTGTTTTAGCTCTTGCTTTCTTATACTCTACCAAATTTCTCATACTCATATTTTCCCTGAGTTGTTTAAATGCTTTATTTCTTTGTTTAATTGCATTACTGCATTCTTCCTTCCACCATGGAATATTTCTGTTTTTCTGACCTGCTATTCTTTGTGGTATGAATAATGTTGCAGCTTCCATTATTAGATTTGTAACTGAATCACAAAAAGTTTCTACTGTATCTTCAGCCACTGAGTCTTTATTATCTTCACAATGCTTACTAAAGGAATTCCAATCTGCCTTCTCATACAACCATTTCTTTTGTAGTACACATTCTGGATTATTATTTACATTTATTTTACAAATAATTGGAAAATGATCACTCCCAACTGTGTTCTCGCTAATTACTTTCCATTCACATAAATCAGCCATACCATTTGAAATTAATGTTAAATCTATACTTGATACCGTATTCTCTGTTAAATTATACCTAGTTCCTTCTCCTGTGTTTAAACATACTAATGATCTATCATCCATGAGCTGTTCAATTACTTCCCCATTATAATCTATATTTTTACTTCCCCATAGCCAATTATGTGCATTAAAATCACCACACCATAATTCCTTTGTCTCTTTCCTAATCTTTTCAAACAACTTTATTGAAATCTTCTTACACGGGTTATAAAAATTATATATTACAATTGATTCTTCTCTAAAATATATTTCAACTACAACACATTCCATATCTTTAATCTCACTTAATTCCCTATAAATAGTTCCTTCTTTTATAAAAGTTACTACCCCTCCCCCTTGTTTCTTTCGAACAGATTTATATCCTGGTAACGCAAATTGCAGATTTGGCTTGAGCCAAGACTCTTGAACACAAATTACACTTGGTTTATGTTCTAAATCGAGTACATATTTTTTAAATTCTTGACCATTTGCCACAAGGCTCCTTGCGTTCCATTGCATTACATTTATCACCATTGATCTACTCCGATCCCTGTGAACCTTCTACTATTGTTGCTCTAGATAGAATTTCATGTATTGCGCTTACTGAAATCCCAGATATCCCTAGAAATTCTGATGCAGCTTCAAGAATTGTTTTAATCTTTGCCGATCTGCTTGGCAGCATAGCAGTGACATTAATTACCTTAACAATAAAGGCTAGAAAGTTCTCTTTAGTCATTATTAAAGTATTTTCTTTTATATCACACTGTTGTTCTGATTCTTTAGTTTGAACCTTTCTCTTGTCCCTTGCTTCTTGGTTGAGATTATCCCTCATCTCATCCCTCCTATCATCCTTACCTTTACAGACCTTCACTGCTTCCGCATAAGTGACTTTATGCTCAGTCTTGTATTTTTGGACTTCTCTTGCTTTTATTTGTACCTCACATCCTCCATATGCAGCACTGTGAGCACCTCCACAGTTGCAGCATTTTAATCCATTCACCTCTGTGCATTTATCATAATCATGCTCACCTCCGCATTTTGCACATCTTACCTTCCCCCGACACACTGCAGCCACATGTCCTATTCGTTGACATTTAAAACATCTCAATGGCATTGGTACATACACTCTTACAGGGTAACTTATGTATCCCATTTGTACCTTTTCAGGCATTTTCCCTTCAAATGTCAACAAGACACTCAAGCTTTCCTGTCGTTGTCCTTCTATCGTCTTATACAGTCTTCTCACATTACTAATCTTACCTCCTCTTATATTCTCATGCATTTCGTCAGTGGATATATATGTTGGTATTCCATATATTACACCTTTTTCCCCCTTTTCTACTCCAACCTCTTTAGTTGTGACCTTTTCTCCGTTCATTTCTTTTATCTTGAGAAGTTTGTTTTTCTGCCCAATATCTTTCACTATGATCAAAACTCTCCCTTGCCCCAAACACTTAGCCAAAACAACTGCCCCAATGATTTTATCAATCGCCTTGGATAGTCCTATTGGATGTAAATGTGTTCCTGTACTCTTTTCAAATGTCAGCATAACTTTGTGTCCATTTTGTTCTCTTATTATTTCTTGGTTTTCTTTTGTCTTTTTTTTTGTTTTATCCTGCATTGATTCTATCATATCTTCGCTATCCTCATGATCCTTAGATTTCTTACGTTTAGCATTCTTTTTTTTATTACTTTTCCCCGAATATATCTCCGTAAATCCTTCCCTGTCCTCCAATATCGATTCCTCAGAATCTTCCTCCATGACTGCACAACAGCAACACCAGCCTCTCCTTCTCCCCACTTGTTTATTTCTCTTCAAGAATAATCTTCAAAAGCCACAATCGGACCTCGCTGGACCTTCACCGGACTAGTCGCTCACTGTCTGCCACTGCTCCCGCCGTCGACCCAGCCGTCTAGCGAGCCGATCCTTGTGATCGCTGTTTGATCTGAGGAGCTGCCGTTACGTTCTCTTCTGGCGCTGGTGTTCTCAGCGCCGCCCGTCAAAATAAAAGTCCGGAGCGCCGTCAAAATAAAAGTCCCGCTTCCAACACATCGGCCAATTAGAAAAACTTATCGGCCGATGCCGATATTTCAAAAATGCCAAATATCGGCCGATATATCGGCCTTGGCGATATATCGGTCGACCACTACACGGGACCATGGGCTGGGCCACTCGGAGGTTGCTTCAGGGAATAGTACTGCACTACAGTGTTAAAAATCGCTATATAATTGTTTAGAAGGTTATAGTGTGCGTTATTTGTTTTCTCTTTAACTTCTTTCAGCTCTTTTCGTGTTTGGGGGGTCGGATTGTACAAATTATGAAATACTTGATATCCCAATTTTGCATATCGTCCAGACAACAATTTGGATATTATCGTCTAAACGATATATCGCCCACCTCTAATCCTACGCAAAGTTTTATAAATGAGGCGCTTCTGAGTTTCCAACACTAGGCTATCTAAATATAATATCAACAAACAACACGATTAATTAACCTTGAGAGCTGTAATAGTAGCCTAAAAACGTGCTAAACGTTTACGATAGAGTCATTAACAAGAGGAAGAATAAGAAAAAGAAGGGTAGAAAAAATGCCTTTTATATATAAATGATGACAATTTTTTTATGTTAAATCCTATTAACATCTTAAGTGCACCCCAGCAAACATTATAAAACGATGAAACAAAACAGTTCATGACCCCTTTAAAATCTGGAGTGCATGCAAAGGCTTGAGTCACTTCCTGCTCCCCCTGTCTCAGTCTACTCTCTCATCACCCTCTTTAAAGTATATTGTGTGACGGTGAGATCACCTTAATCATCTGATCTGCAGTGTTTCCTCTTGCACCGAGCGACACCATGGCCAGAGCCGAGGAGATGCTGACAGGAGAGAAGAACACATTTCCTGATGCATGTCCTCCGCTGATCTTCTTGAACAGGTTGAGGGAGAACTGTGTGTTTGCTGCAGTCAAAGGCTCCATTTTCACAAGCTAGAAAGTAAGAGAGAGAGAGAGAGATATGATCAGCATAACAATGTGAAAATCCCAAACAGAGCATTGCTCAGTTCAGTTGTCCTTTCCTATGTAAACAACATCACATGCTTGTCTAAGAAAAACATAAATCCATGCATTATCTTTCATATGACAGTACAGCACTAGAAAAGTAGTTTTTGCATCACTTTCATCATTACACATACAGAACTGTAATGTAAAAAATCTGTTCTATTCAAGCACTACCTAGAGTTTTTTTTAGCAGGAATGATGATGTTTCCCCATGTGTCAGAGGTGAAAGAATGATCTGCTGAGTCACATGTTTCATTGAATTCTATATTATTTTGCGGACACCATCTCGACAGCCAGCCATTGAGTGAGGACAATCTACTAACTATCTCCTCACTCCGGCGAACAGGAAGGGGGCCAGAGCAAATTACAGTGCCTGACGTCCTACTTGCAAGTTCACACACCTCTTTAATATTAATTTTGGTGATCTCCGACTGGCGGAGTCCAACATCATTAGTGCCGACGTGAATAATAATTTTAGAGAATTTACGATTAGCATTAGCCAGCACTTTTAAATTTGCTTTGATGTCAGGCGCTCTGGCTCCCGGCAAACATGTGACTATGGTGGCTGGTGTCTCTATGATCTGGATACGGCCGGGGTCCACCTCACCTCAGGAAACGGAGAAACTGGTTGACACTTCAGGACTGCGTTGTCGACCCGTCCAGGCGCTGGTCCTTCATCAGATCTGGATCCGGCCTGGATCCGGCAGGCTGTGGTAAACCTCGGTATAAACAGAGAGACTAATATTAGCGTAGACGCCATTCTTCTTATGATGTAACGAGTACATCAGGATTTATGTACAGGATTTTTTTCCGGCTGGCCTAATCTATGCAGCCTAATATGGAATTATAGAAGTCTATAATGTGTTATGTGTATGCTAGGTCAAGGAGATGTGTCTTTAGTCTAGCTTTGAACTGACAGAGTGTGTCTGCTTCCCGGACAATGGTAGGAAGGTTGTTCCAGAGTTTTGGTGCTAAATAGGAGAAGGATCTACCGCCAGCAGTCGATTTTGGTATTCTAGGTATTATCAACTGGCTGGAATTTTGAGATCGCAATAGACGTGAAGGACTATAATGCGTTAAGAGCTCGCTCAAGTTCTGCGGAGCTAAACCATTTAGTGCTTTGTAAGTAATCAGCAATATTTTAAAATGTATGCGATGTGTAATAGGCAACCAGTGCAGTGTTGACAGAACCGGGCTAATTTGGTCATACTTCCTGGTTCTGGTAAGAACTCGAGCTGCTGCGTTTTGAACTAGCTGTAGTTTGTTTATTAAGCGTGCAGGGCAACCACCCAGTAGAGCATTACAATAATCTAGCCTTGAGGTCATGAACGCATGGACTAATTGTTCCGCATTTGTCAATGAGAGCATATGACGTAATTTAGATATATTTTTAAGATGGAAAAATGCGGTTTGACAGATACTAGACACGTGTCTTTCAAATGAAAGATTGGTATCAAAAAGCACATCCAGGTTCCTAACCGACGACGAAGACTTAACAGAGCAGCCATCAAGTTTTTGACAGTATTCTACGTGAGGAAGTTTTTTTGTCCAATAATTAGAATCTCTGTTTTTTCAGAGTTAAGAAGTAGGAAATTACTAGTCATCCAAGTCTTTATATCAGCTATGCATTACGTTAATTTTGTGAATTAGAACGTTTCGTTAGGTTTTGAAGAAATATACAGCTAAGTATCGTCGGCATAACAGTGAAAGCTAATTCCATGTTTCCTAATGATATCTCCTAAGGGTAGCATGTACAGAGTGAACAGCAGCGGTCCTAGTACTGAGCCTTGTGGTACGCCATACTGAACTTGTGACCGATGAGACATCTCTTCATTTACTGCTACAAACTGAAAACGGTCAGATAAGTATAATTTAAACCATGCTAGTGCAATTCCACTAATGCCAACATAATTTTCGAGTCTATTTAAAAGAATGTTGTGGTCAATAGTGTCAAATGCAGCACTAAGATCGAGTAACACTAATAGAGACATACAACCACGATCGGATGATAAGACTAGAGGAAATCATGTGTGACTCTAATGAGAGCTGTCTCAGTACTATGGTACGGTCTAAATCCGGACTGGAAATCATCGCAGATATCATTTCTTTCTAGAAAGCAACATAGTTGTGAGGATACCGCCTTTTCTAATATCTTTGACAGAAAGGGTAGATTCGAGATCGGCCTGTAATTGACTAATTCTGTAGGATCAAGTTGCGTTTTTTTAACAAGCGGTTTAATCATAGCCAGCTTAAAGGTTTTTGGTACGTATCCTAGAGACAAAGATGAATTCATGATATTAAGAAGAGGATCTATGACCTCTGGGAGCATCTCTTTCAGTAGCTTAGTCGGTATAGGGTCTAAAATACATGTTGTCGATTTAGATGAATTAACGAGTTAGCAAAATTTTTCCACTCCTATAGCAATAAATGAATCAAATTTTTTCTCAGGGAGACTACAGTGCACTACCTGATGCGATACTGTAGTAGACGGTTGCATAGTTATAATTTTCTCCCTGATATTATCAATCTTCTTAGTAAAGAAGTTCATAAAGTCATTACTGCTGTGTTGCTTGGAAACCTCTGGGCTTGGAGCTTTCTTTTTCGTTAGTTTAGCCACTGTTTCAAATAAATACCAAGGGTTTTGTTTATTTTCTTCTAATAGGGTTGAAAAATAAGCAGATCTAGCAGCTTTTAAGGCCTCTCTGTAAGTAATCGAGCTCTCCTTCCATGAAATGCAAAATACCTCTAGTTTTGTTTTCTTCCAGTTGCCTTCCATTTTTCTGGCTGCTCTCTTAAGGGCCAGAGTGTGGTCGTTGTACCACGGCATTGTACTTTTTTCTTTAATCTACTTTAAGCGCAACGGAGCAACTGTGTCTAAAGTGCTGGAAAAGAGAGAGTTAAAAGTTTCTGTTGCAATATCTAGTTCTTCTAAGCTATCTGGGATGCTGAGATGATGAAACTGATTAGGAAGATTATTGATAAAGCAATCTTTAGTGGCAGAAGTGATAGGTCTAACATATTTGTAACACGGAGTCGGCTTCGCAGCCTTGGCTAAATGAAGTTTACACGAGACTATATAATGATCTGAGATGTCATCGCTCTGCTGCAGAATTTCAACGGCATCAACATTTATTCCGTGTGATAATATTGGATCTAGACTATGATTACGACGATGAGTAGGTCCTGAAACGTGTTGTCTAACTCCAGTAGAGTTAAGAATGTCTTTAAATGCCAGTCCCAATGCATCTTTTTCATTATCTACTTGTATATTAAAATCACCAATGTGCGTGCAGGGCAAGCACCCAGTAGAGCATTACAATAATCTAGCCTTGAGGTCATGAACGCATGGACTAATTGTTCCGCATTTGTCAATGAGAGCATATGACGTAATTTAGATATATTTTTAAGATGGAAAAATGCGGTCTGACAGATACTAGACACGTGTCTTTCAAATGAAAGATTGGTATCAAAGAGCACACCCAGGTTCCTAACCGACGACGAAGACTTAACAGAGCAGCCATCAAGTGTTAGACAGTATTCTACGTGAGGAAGTTTTTTTGTCCAATAATTAGAATCTCTGTTTTTTCAGAGTTAAGAAGTAGGAAATTACTAGTCATCCAAGTCTTTATATCAGCTATGCATTACGTTAATTTTGTGAATTAGAAAGTTTAGTTAGGTTTTGAAGAAATATACAGCTGAGTATCGTCGGCATAACAGTGAAAGCTAATTCCATGTTTCCTAATGATATCTCCTAAGGGTAGCATGTACAGAGTGAACAGCAGCGGTCCTAGTACTGAGCCTTGTGGTACGCCATACTGAACTTGTGACCGGTGAGACATCTCTTCATTTACTGCTACAAACTGAAAACGGTCAGATAAGTATGATTTAAACCATGCTAGTGCAATTCCACTAATGCCAACATAATTTTCGAGTCTATTTAAAAGAATGTTGTGGTCAATAGCGTCAAATGCAGCACTAAGATCGAGTAACACTAATAGAGACATACAACCACGATCGGATGATAAGAGCAAATCATGTGTGACTCTAATGAGAGCTGTCTCAGTACTATGGTACGGTCTAAATCCGGACTGGAAATCATCGCAGATATCATTTCTTTCTAGAAAGCAACATAGTTGTGAGGATACCGCCTTTTCTAATATCTTTGACAGAAAGGGTAGATTCGAGATCGGCCTGTAATTGACTAATTCTGTAGGATCAAGTTGCGTTTTTTTAACAAGCGGTTTAATCATAGCCAGCTTAAAGGTTTTTGGTACGTATCCAAGAGACAAAAATGAATTAATGATATTAAGAAGAGGATCTATGACCTCTGGGAGCATCTCTTTCAGTAGCTTAGTCGGTATAGGGTCTAACATACATGTTGTCGATTTAGATGAATTAACGAGTTTGCAAAATTCTTCCTCTCCTATAGCAATAAATGAATCAAATTTTTCCTCAAGGAGACTACAGTGCACTGCCTGATGCGATACTGTAGTACAGTGGTTCCCAACCTTTTTCCTTGGGGCCCCCCCATGTACATATTTAACAATCCGTGACCCCCCCCTATATATATATTAGGGGTGTAACGGTTCACAAAATTCACGGTTCGGTTCGATGTGATACACTTGTGTCTCGGTTCGGTACGTTTTTGATACAGCAAAAAGAAAGAAATGCCAGAGAAATTTCATTTTTTTAATTCTTTTTTTTTAAAATAAAACTAACATCATAAAGTATGATTTTTTTTTTTACTTTGAGCAATTCTAGAGCTATAATTCACTCTTCTTATGAGCATATAAAACAAAACAGCTCCTTGGAAAAAATTAAATGTAATATTGTAGTAGTTATAAACAAAGGTTTATTTTATTTCAGATTAACATTTGAGGGCAGCAATTGTATTCATGATGTAAAAATAAAACCGATGTAATGTTACTTGAAGGCATTATAGCCTATTCCTGTCAAACTTCCATGGGTGCAGTTAGTGTTACTACAGTAAATCCATGGTGAATGTTGCAGATCTGTGGACACTGTTTCTTCCAGGTTTCCACGTCATCGCTGTTTGATCCGTTAATAACGGAGAAATGTGAATGTTTCTCACTAGATCTCGCAGCGATGTTATTACTTCAGTGGCGATTTGAAATGCTTTATTTACTGGATCTCTTATTAGCGCTGTGTAGTAACAGTGTCGCATGATCACGATCGGCACGCGCTGCACTGGTCCAAACTGATAAACGGTCCTTCAACCACACAATAACGAGCAGTTTCGTTCCGCTTGCATTACGTTTGCCATTTGATATTGGGCAATGTTGTGGTCGCGCCGGCGTCTCTTACATTATGAGCGCGCTTGCACGCGCAACGCTCCTATACATTTGAAATAACGACATTGTAATTGAAATTCACCTCAAAGCATATCCGCTCCCGCGCCCCCCCTGTGAACTCTGGCGCCCCCCTAAGTGGGGCGCGGACCCCAGGTTGGGAACCAATGCTGTAGTAGACGGTTGCATAGTTATAATTTTCTCCCTGATATTATCAATCTTCTTAGTAAAGAAGTTCATAAAGTCATTACTGCTGTGTTGCTTGGAAACCTCTGGGCTTGGAGCTTTCTTTTTCGTTAGTTTAGCCACTGTTTCAAATAAATACCAAGGGTTTTGTTTATTTTCTTCTAATAGGGTTGAAAAATAAGCAGATCTAGCAGCTTTTAAGGCCTCTCTGTAAGTAATCGAGCTCTCCTTCCATGAAATGCAAAATACCTCTAGTTTTGTTTTCTTCCAGTTGCCTTCCATTTTTCTGGCTGCTCTCTTAAGGGCCCGAGTGTGCTCGTTGTACCACGGCATTGTACTATTTTCTTTAATCTTCTTTAAGCGCAACGGAGCAACTGTGTCTAAAGTGCTGGAAAAGAGAGAATTAAAAGTTTCTGTTGCAATATCTAGTTCTTCTAAGCTATCTGGGATGCTGAGTTGATGAAACTGAGTAGGAAGATTATTGATAAAGCAATCTTTAGTGGCAGAAGTGATAGGTCTAACATATTTGTAACACGGAGTCGGCTTCGCAGCCTTGGCTAAATGAAGTTTACACGAGACTAGATAATGATCTGAGATGTCATCGCTCTGCTGCAGAATTTCAACGGCATCAACATTTATTCCGTGTGATAATATTGGATCTAGACTATGATTACGACGATGAGTAGGTCCTGACACGTGTTGTCTAACTCCAGTAGAGTTAAGAATGTCTTTAAATGCCAGTCCCAATGCATCTTTTTCATTATCTACTTGTATATTAAAATCACCAATGGTAGGAAGGCTGTTCCAGAGTTTTGGAGCTAAATAGGAGAAGGATCTACCGCCAGCAGTCGATTTTGATATTCTAGGTATTATCAACTGGCCGTAATTTTGAGATCGCAATAGACGTGAAGGACTATAATGCGTTAAGAGCTCGCTCAAGTTCTGCGGAGCTAAACCATTTAGTGTTTTGTAAGTAATCAGCAATATTTTAAAATGTATGCGATATGTAATAGGCAACCAGTGCAGTGTTGACAGAACCGGGCTAATTTGGTCATACTTCCTGGTTCTGGTAAGAACTCGAGCTGCTGCGTTTTGAACTAGCTGTAGTTTGTTTATTAAGCGTGCAGGGCAACCACCCAGTAGAGCATTACAATAATCTAGCCTTGAGGTCATGAACGCATGGACTAATTGTTCCGCATTTGTCAATGAGAGCATATGACGTAATTTAGATATATTTTTAAGATGGAAAAATGCGGTTTGACAGATACTAGACACGTGTCTTTCAAATGAAAGATTGGTATCAAAGAGCACACCCAGGTTCCTAACCAACGACGAAGACTTAACAGAGCAGCCATCAAGTGTTAGACAGTATTCTACGTGAGGAAGTTTTTTGTCCAATAATTAGAATCTCTGTTTTTTCAGAGTTAAGAAGTAGGAAATTACTAGTCATCCAAGTCTTTATATCAGCTATGCATTACGTTAATTTTGTAAATTAGAAAGTTTCGTTAGGTTTTGAAGAAATATACAGCTAAGTATCGTCGGCATAACAGTGAAAGCTAATTCCATGTTTCCTAATGATATCTCCTAAGGGTAGCATGTACAAAGTGAACAGCAGCGATCCTAGTACTGAGCCTTGTGGTACGCCATACTGAACTTGTGACCGATGAGACATCTCTTCATTTACTGCTACAAACTGAAAACGGTCAGATAAGTATGATTTAAACCATGCTAGTGCAATTCCACTAATGCCAACATAATTTTCGAGTCTATTTAAAAGAATGTTGTGGTCAATAGTGTCAAATGCAGCACTAAGATCGAGTAACACTAATAGAGACATACAACCACGATCGGATGATAAGAGCAAATCATGTGTGACTCTAATGAGAGCTGTCTCAATACTATGGTACGGTCTAAATCCGGACTGAAAATCATCGCAGATATCATTTCTTTCTAGAAAGCAACATAGTTGTGAGGATACCGCCTTTTCTAATATCTTTGACAGAAATGGTAGATTCGAGATCGGCCTGTAATTGATTAATTCTGTAGGATCAAGTTGCGTTTTTTTAACAAGCGGTTTAATCATAGCCTGCTTAAAGGTTTTTGGTACGTATCCTGTCGGGTATGTGTGAATCTAGTGAATCGATTCTTGTCCCGAGTCCTGTTCGGAAGTCTGCTCTGAGTCAAGCGCAGCCTGGAGTCATTGGCCCAGAGGGACCAGTCCGGTCCGTCTGTCCTCTCAAACAGGATCCTGTCCCTCAGTCACCCGCTTCATCCCCTCTTTTGTCTCCCGTGTCGTCGTCCCCTGTTGTCCCCATCAAGTTTCCTGCCAAGTTGCCATGTGTTTCCCCTGTCGCTGCCCAGCCCCAGACTGTTTTCACCAAGACTGTACATCGTGTTTCTTCGTCTATGCCTGCCCATAACCCCTGTCCAAAGCCCTCGTCCCGTCAACCCAAGATTCCCATCTCACCCATCCCCTCAGGATTTCCCCCCATGGACTCTATATCTCGGCCCAGCAATGAAGCAAATAATCCCAAAATGGGAGAAATCTAAACAAGCTGCTGGAGGCGACACTTAAGCCTGGATCAGATTACACAATTTACGCTCCTAAAATCTTGTTGTGTCGTGGACAGGAAACATGTCAGACTACACGTTGCTTTCCGACCAGTCACCGCATGCCGTCTCACACACATTCACTCGCACACACACACACACACACACACACACACACACACACACTCACTCACTCACTCACTCACTCACTCACTCACTCACTCACTCACACTCTCTCTCTAGCTTACTCCCTCTCACACAAACGCACTCACTCACGCTCACTCACACACACTCACTCACACACACACTCACTCACGCTCACTCACTCACTCTCTCGCACACACACACACACACTTACTCTCGCTCACTCACTCACTCTCTCGCACACACACACTTACTCTCACTCACTCATTCACTCTCTCGCGCACACACACACACACACACACACACACTCACTCTCTCTCTCAATCACTCACTCACTCTCTCGCTCACTCACTCACTCTCTTGCACACACTCACTCTCGCTCAATCACTCTCTCTCGCACACACACACTCACTCTCTCACACACACACACAATCACTCTTGCTCAATCACTCACTCTCTCGCACACACAGACCCACTCTCGCTCACTCACTCACTCACTCTCACACACACACACTCACTCTCGCTCAATCACTCAGTCTCACACACACACACACTTACTCTTGCTCACTCACTCACTCTCTCGCACACACACACACACTTACTCTCGCTCAATCACTCACTCTCTCGCACACACAGACCCACTCTCGCTCACTCACTCACTCACTCACTCACTCTCTCGCACACACACACACTTACCCTCGCTCAATCACTCACTCTCTCGCACACACACACACACACACACTCACTCTCGCTCACTGACTCACACACACACACACACACACACACACACACACACACACACACACACACACACACACACTCACTCTAGCTCACTCACTCACTGTGTGAGTGCGAGAGAGTGAGTGAGTGAGCGTGAGTGTGTGTGTGTGTGTGTGTGTGTGTGTGTGTGTGAGTGAGCGTGTGTGAGTGTGTGTGTGTGTCTGTGTGTGTGTGTGTGAGTGAATGAGTGAGTGTGTGTGTGTGTGTGAGTGAATGAGTGAGCGAGAGTGGGTGTGTGTGTGAGTGAGCGTGAGTGAGTGTGTGAGTGAGTGAGCGAGAGTGAGTGTGTGTGTGAGTGAATGAGTGAGTGTGTGTGTGTGTGTGTGTGTGTGTGTGAGTGAGTGAGCGAGAGTGAGTGTGTGTGTGTGCGAGTCAGTGAGCGAGAGTGAGTGTGTGTGTGTGCCAGAGAGTGAATGAGTGAGAGTAAGTGTGTGTGTGTGTGTGCGAGTGAGTGAGTGAGAGTAAGTGTGTGTGTGTGTGCGAGAGAGTGAGTGAGTGAGTGAGCGAGAGTGGGTCTGTGTGTGCGAGAGAGTGAGTGAGTGAGAGTAAGTGTGTGTGTGTGTGCGAGTGAGTGAGCGAGAGTAAGTGTGTGTGTGTGTGCGAGAGAGTGAGTGAGTGAGTGAGCGAGAGTGGGTCTGTGTGTGCGAGAGAGTGAGTGATTGAGCGAGAGTAAGTGTGTGTGTGTGTGTGTGCGCGAGAGAGTGAGTGAGTGAGCGAGAGTAAGTGTGTGTGTGTGTGTGCGAGAGAGTGAGTGAGCGAGAGTAAGCGTGTGTGTGTGCGAGTGAGTGAGCGAGAGTAGGTCTGTGTGTGCGAGAGAGTGAGTGATTGAGCGAGAGTAAGTGTGTGTGTGTGTGTGCGAGTCAGTGAGCGAGAGTGAGTGTGTGTGTGTGTGTGTGCCAGAGAGTGAGTGAGTGAGAGTAAGTGTGTGTGTGTGTGTGTGCGAGTGAGTGAGCGAGAGTAAGTGTGTGTGTGTGCGAGAGAGTGAGTGAGTGAGTGAGTGAGCGAGAGTGGGTCTGTGTGTGCGAGAGAGTGAGTGATTGAGCAAGAGTAAGTGTGTGTGTGTGTGTGCGAGAGAGTGAGTGAGTGAGCGAGAGTAAGTGTGTGTGTGTGTGCGAGAGAGTGAGTGAGCGAGAGTAAGCGTGTGTGTGTGCGAGTGAGTGAGCGAGAGTAGGTCTGTGTGTGCGAGAGAGTGAGTGATTGAGCGAGAGTAAGTGTGTGTGTGTGTGTGTGTGTGTGTGTGTGTGCGAGAGAGTGAGTGAGTGAGCGAGAGTGAGTGTGTGTGCGAGAGAGTGAGTGATTGAGCGAGAGTGAGTGTGTGCAAGAGAGAGAGTGATTGAGAGTGAGTGTGTGTGTGTGTGTGTGTGTACGAGAGAGTGAGTGATTGAGCGAGAGTGAGTGTGTGTGTGCGAGAGAGTGAGTGAGTGAGCGAGAGTAAGTGTGTGTGTGTGTGTGTGTGTGTGCGAGAGAGTGAGTGAGCGTGAGTGAGTGTGTGTGTGTGTGTGTGTGTGAGTGAGTGAGCGTGAGTGAGTGCGTTTGTGTGAGGGAGTAAGCTAGAGAGAGAGTGTGTGTGTGTGTGTGTGTGTGTGTGTGTGTGTGTGTGTGTGTGTGTGTGTGTGTGTGTGTGTGTGTGTGTGAGTGAGTGAGTGAGTGAGTGAGTGTGTGAGTGTGTGTGTGTGTGCGTGCGAGTGAATGTGTGTGAGACGGCACGCGATGACTGGTCGGAAAGCAACGTGTAGTCTGACATGTTTCTTGTCCACGACACAACAAGATTTTAGGAGTCTAAATCGTGTAATCTGATCCAGGAGTAAGTGCAATAACATTTGAAGTGCAATACTTTTCAGACGCGGCTGTAGTTTAAAGTAGGAACGCGTCTAAATAAAATACAGATTTGTGTGAAGGTAAAAATTTAAAATAAGCAGAGAATCGAAAATAGCCTTATCTTGAGTCAAATAGTAAAGTGAACAACAGGAGAACTGGAGATTAAGAAGAAAACACTTGCGCGCTCTCGCCGTGTCCGCGCACTGACTGCTGGTCCTGGCCTTCTCCGCGGCTTCGATGACTCAATCGGCGTATTTCTGGAACTGGTTTTCCTCACACACAGACAGACAGACGTTTCTGTAATTTATAGATATATAAACAGTGTGATGCTCAAACCCAGCATCACTGTGGTAAACTGAAGTCATGAGCCCCGCACAGCCATGTGTTACAGTGGAGCGGCTGAGGGGCGATGTGAGGCACGACGCGGAGCACAGATTTAAACATGTTTACATGCATAAATCATCAGGAAGAGGTCATTTACCCTGGATTCTCTGTGTGTAGCGATAGACTCCAGCATGGCTGCACGTCTCTCTGCTTTCTCACACTGCACTCGGGCCCGTTTGGCCTCGCGCTCAGCGTCTGCTCTGGCGATGCTCTGTTCCTCGCTCTTCCTCAGAAGATCGATGTCTTCCTGCTTCAGCACAGCTAACTTCTGCATAACCGTGTCTATGGGTCTTTGACGCTCTCTAAAGCAAACATAAAGACAAACACAAGCCCAGTTCTGAGACAAAGCAAGCAGTGGAAAGAAGTATACTCTCTCTCCAGGCTTCCCACACTGATTTCAATAACCTTCCCAGTTGGATGTGATTCATGAATGAGCAAGGTGTAAGAATGTGGATGTCAAATGGTTTGTCGGGTAACAATCTTTTGAATTAGTTTATTTTGAATTTAGGTTTATATACTAATTTATTTACATTTGAATAAATGTTCCCAAAAGACCTTTTACAGACAAATGAAAGATTGGAACTGGTTTGCAAGCAAGTTAGAATTTGAAACAAACACTCAGAAAGAGCAGTTTCTAGTTGGTTAAATACACTGTAGACCCGAATAAAGTTGGCAAAACTCAAATAATTTGAGGTAATCAGTTACATCAAATCATTTAAGTTAAGAAATTGAATGTTTAAGTAAGCAGAGCTTGCAGATTTTTGTTTTGTAATCATACATTTGAATTGCTCTTAACTTGAAATATTTGAGTAAGATAATTCATACACAACCTAAAATTCCCATCTAATCTCAACTTTAACATTTTTAGTAGTGGAAACTTGGCTAGATTTAACCAGCTAATTCAACAAGTGCTACATTGCTAATTGGTGACACAATGCTTTGACAGCATCAGCATATCATAATACTTGCGGAATGAGTACAGCAACTTAAAACATTTAACACACACTGTTCTCAAACCAAGCTCATGCTCCACTCGTCACCAGCCATGATGGCGACTCAAAAAACCCAACATAACAGAAACTCTTCTAAACTAGCATAACAAAACATTAAACACTACTAAATCTCCCACTTAACATTAATATGACACAAAAAACATTTTAGCATTTACTCTCCCTTTTGAGCGTCATAGCAAAGCATGCTGGGAAATAAAAATCCCAGCCTAGTTTCAAAACTATGAAAAGAAACAAGTTCATAGAACTCAAAACACCGAACAATTCAACGTACTTAAAATGTGTCAGTTTTGTGAACTCAAAAGAAAAAAGAAAGTTTTAAATACTCATAAAATTTTAAGTATCTTTTGTTAATTTGATGGAACTAATTTGTATAATTTGAGTTGGCCCTACTCAAAACAATGAATTATTTTGAGCGTTAGGGTTTACAGTGTTTTGAAGCTAAAAAAAATATATATACAGTACCAGTCAAAAGTTTGGAAACACTACTATTTTTAATGCTTTTGAAAGAAGTCTCTTATGCTCATCAAGCCTGCAGTAAAAAAAAAATAAAATAAAAAAAAAACAGTAATATTATGAAATATTATTACAATTTAAAATAATGGTTCTCTTTTTTAATATACTTTAAAATGTAATTTATTTTTGTGATGCAAAGCTGAATTTTCATCAGCAAGTACTCCAGTCTTTGGTGTCTTATGATCCTTCAGAAATCATTCTAATATGATGATTTATGATCAATGCTGGAAACAGTTGTGCTGCTTAATATTTTTTTTATAACCTGAGATACTTTTTTCAGGATTATTTGATGAATAAAAAGTTAAAAAGAACTGTATTTATTTAGAATAGAAATCTTTTGTAACAATATACACTACCGTTCAAAAGTTTGGGAACAATAACTATTTTTTTTTAAAGAAATTAGTACTTTAATTCAACAAGAATGCGTTAAATTGATAAAAGGTGATGGTAACGATTTATATTGTTAGAAATGTTTTTATTTTGAATAAATGCTGTTTTTATGAATAAATGCTGTTAACGTTTTACTCATCAATGAATCCTGAAAAAAGTATTCCAAAAAAATATATTAAACAGCACAACTGTTTCCATCATTGAAAATAACTGAGCATCAAATCATCATATTAGAATGATTTCTGAAGGATCATAAGACATCAAAGACTGGAGTACTTGCTGATGAAAATTCAGCTTTGCATCACAAAAATAAATTATATATTAAAAAAGAGAACCATTATTTTAAATTGTAATAATATTTCATAATATTAGTGTTTTTTTTGTTTTGTTTTTTGTTTTTAACTGCAGGCTTGATGAGCATAAGAGACTTCTTTTAAAAGCATTAAAAATAGTAGTGTTTCCAAACTTTTGACTGGTACTGTATATATATATATATATATATATCAGATGAGACATTAGATGAGAAACTTAAACTTAAACTTTGAAATGTTGCCTTGGCAACTAACTGAAATAACGTTTCAATATGTAAGTTGAAGTACTAAAATTACTAAAACTAAAACTGAAATAAATATAAAATAAAGCTCAAAAGAAATAAAAAAAAAAAAAAACGAATAAAAAAATGACAAAAACACATACTCACAATTCCTACAACTTAAACTATAAAAATAAAAGGTAATTTCTAAATACTGTATACTATAAATAATACTAAAATAACAGCCCATGATCTCTAGAGATTCACAGTTTTAAAGTAACAAAAATGCCTAAAATGCGCCCAAAGTTATTTTATCTGTTGTCTAGCATTTAATATATCAAGTTTAGTCTGGGTTGGAAGTGTTTTACACGAATAATCAGCGTGCTGTGTGTTTAATACGTGCTAGCCCTCATAAATGCAAGAACATGCTCCTGAAATCAGCTGCAGGAAGCAAAATAAGGAAGTTGATTTCTGGCACTAATGAGAATCCTGTAATCTCCACACAGGACGTGTTTGTCTGATGTAGAGTACCTGAGTATTCCCTCCTGCTTCTCCCTCCACATTCTCTTCTGCTCCTCTCTCTGGCTGGCGATCTGCTGTCTCTGCTCCTCCTCTTCCTCCTGCCTCCGAGCCTCCGCTGCTTTCTTCTGCTCTCTTTCGGTCAGAAGCTCCTGATGGAAGACAGAAGAAGGGGTTTCAGAACCGCACCTGGTCCAGTCTGCTTTCACAGTGTGGATGTTGTCCAACAACCGCTTTACCTGAAAAGCTTTCGTCGATCTCCTCTTCTCCTCCTGTTTCTTGCGCTCTCTCATGGCTTGTTCCCTCAGATCGAGATCTCGGAGTCGCTCCAGTTCTCCAGCCTCCCTCCTGATCTCCTGCCTCTTCTGCTCTTTCTTCATCTCATGATTCTGACACCTAGTGAAACGGGAGACGTCAGACACCTCGTGCTTTAAGGGAATTCCCAGCTGACAGGGAATGTTCCCAGAACCTCAAAGTTACGAACAAACGTTCTTCTAGTAACATTAATAGAAAGTTTGTTCAAAGTTATCTGGCCTTTAATCATGTTCTCAAAACATTCACACAAAAACATTATTTATACATCACTGGTGGAGTGTTTTTTTCTTTAATGAATTGTTTTAGTTGGACAATCGTCTAACATCTATCTATAAATTACAGAAACGTCTGTCTGTGTGTGTGTGTGTGTGTGTGTGTGTGTGTTCCTCGCATATCTCTCGAACCGTTGTACGACAGGTGTCTTGCCACGGGCACGAGTAAGTGCAGTGCCAAGTTTGACGTTGTTTGGATGAGAAATGCAAAAGATATCGTTAAATATATCATTTTTAGAAGGTTGTGGTTTAAAAATAAACATTCTGACATAAACACTCAGTCAGCTACACTGTTTACTTCTGAATATTATAGTTTGGTTCCAGAACGAACGTGATAAATCCATTTTGATTAATTTGAGTAAAAATGTGTTTTCTTTACCAAGAAAGTGGCAAGATGAAAACCACTATTTTCTGTTTCAAACTTTCACATAGCATCTTTAGGTTATAATAACATAAAAAATTCAAATCCAGATTTTGATCCAGATTCAGATTTTGACTTATTATAAAAACGAATAATTTTTTCCCAAAAATGCAATAAATTCATGACACTTTTTTTTTTCAAAATGCAATTAATCCATTGAATCAATATAAAAGTTTTTTTTTTTTTCATGAAAGATCTCCTGAACTTTTTTGACAGCGATCAGCTCACAAAAGCTGATTTCGCACGGGCACTTTGCACTGCTCCCTGAATCGACGCGCTTATTCATTTGTGGATGTAAACTGAATCTATAAGTCAGCTATGCTGTTTACTTCTGAATATTATATTTCATTCTGGTGTGCTTAACGTTATCGCTACTGTGTAAATGCTATTCACCAACTAAACATATCCTATTCAATGCGTTCACAGTCTCTTTCACAGGCATCATTTGTAGTTGCCTATTCACAAACTGTTTGCTCAAGCATAGCGTTTCCTCGGAGTTCACTGTGTGCTTTCTACCATGCACAAATAAAAATGTCACTGAACTTTTGCTGTGTAATTGTAACAATGAGCACTCAAACACACCAAACCAACAATTACTAAAAACACAAACTGATTTTGCATGGGCATTTTGCACTAGCACTTAGAAGGTTGTGGTATACATAAGCACTCAGTCAGCTACACTGTTTACTTCTGAATATTATAGTTTATTCACAGCCATCATTTGTAGTAACCTAGCCTGCTCCCTGAATTTAATGCGTTCACAGTCTCTTTCACGGGCACCAAACCAACAATTACTAAAAACACACACAAAAACTGATTTTGCACGGGCATTTTGCACTAGTTTCTTGAATGTTACTAATTATTTCAGCACGTTCAGAGAACATTCACAAGCAGTGTTCGGGGTATCGCATTACTTTATCAGATTACTTTCTTCAAGTGACGAGTGACTTCACAGTTACATTACTTTTAAATTTACAACAAAATATCCGAGTCACTCTTTCAAAGTAGTAACACAGGTTTTCCCATTTCCGGACGGATAGCTCTCCTGTCCCCATGCTGGGAGAGATCGGCAGAAAGTGCAGAGGCGTTTGTGAGTGAACATGAGGGTTATTGCATCTCACTTGCACAAAAACATATTCAGCATTCCTCAAAATCAGTAAAAACAGTAACAACTCAGAATATGGTAATATATAAAATAATACAAATACATTATGTATTTAATCTCACTTCATTAAGCAATGACTTTGCTGTTGACCTTTGATGTTCCAATTACTAATAAGCAAAAATGACTTTAGATAAACAACACATTTGTGTTTCATTCTTGTGTTGCTGAACTGAGAGTTGAGCTTCTCGTGTCTATGGCAGCACAGCTGAAGTGTGTGTTTGAGCTTCTCGTGTTTATGAGCTTAATTTGAGGTGTATAGATAAAGTTAACTTTAATTATTATCATTCATAATGTCTTAATATTAATTCAAAAGCAAAATGAGTGACAAAATAGATATTAGAGAGCAGTGGCGGCTGCTGGTCTTTCAAAGAGGGGAAGCTAATTTTTGGCCTACATCA